>NW_026623540.1:264731-305183 GCF_030028575.1 Malurus melanocephalus
TTTTTTTTTTTTTTTTTTTGTTCCCAAAGGAAATTAATTATTCCAACTCTTATTATCATCCTGAATTAGAATGACATGGCAAAACATCAAATTTATTCCTGCACTGGAAGCTTTAAAAGCTTTCCTTAAGGAACATTCAAATTTTAGTTTTTATAATCATRCCTGCTAACATATTGCAATTAAATAACGATGGGCCAACTGTCTGGGCTCCCCTGGACAGAAGGATGCTGCCTGCACATACTTGGAGCTGCACAGGACTAACCATTGTTTGTCTGGGATATCTAGCTCTCCAGCAGCTCAGTCTTAGTTATTGTCACAATTCCATCTGGGACGTGATGCGGTTGGTGGGGTAGGGAGGGAGATTCACAGATATGACTATTTCTATTACAGTGTTTTCTTTTAATTCATCAAGCTGCTGTTGGATGCTTGCTTTTTTCTCAGTTTGATACAAACCTGAATACCACAGGGATTTATTATAATTCCATATGCACTATGAACTCCAAATGTGGGGTAAGCTAGATCTTAGTATAATCTGCCCTAGGAGCTTTAGTCACACATTCAGCAGGGAAACTGAATTATTTTATGGAAGATATAATTAAATCAGTGATTCTTCTCTGTAGAAAAGCTCTATGAGCCATCCTAACAAATGCTTTTATATGCTTCCTTAGGGACTAATACCGGGGCAAACAAATATTGAAACAGATTTTGGTTTCATTTTACAAATGAAAATGTCAAGAATCAGATCTACTTGTCCCAAGAAAAAAATACAATATTTAAAATTACCTAAACCAAATTTGAATGTTGTGGTAAGACTGAAATTTCAACAGAGAAAACTTYTCATTATAAAATTTATGAGCGGCAGTTGTCCAAAAATTCCACAAGTTTGTGGATTGASCCGGTGAGGGAACCTGGTGAGATTGTGAATCTGGGAGCTGTAGCTGTGAAGGGGCCTCGGTCCCAGCTTAGGTGGTGCAAGAGTGACTGTACCAGAGGGCCCCTGGATGGTCAGACAGGAAGCTTCTTTAAGARTTTTATCTTCACCCATAAACCATTTCTGTTTTAAATTGTTGTTAACCTGTTTTTGCATTCTGTTCCTATGAAAAGGTGCTTAAGTTAATGTAGAGTGCAGCAAAGAAGAACTCATTCTAGTGCCAAGAAAGCTTAAAAAGGTAAGATGTGACCAAAGACTCAGATTATTTTTTACCATCTTAAARAATTCTCCAATTTTGCCTGTACAAAGGACAATAAAGAGATTGTCTCCATCTTTTATCACTGAAAACTGTCAGACACATGTCAATAGAAACAACCAGGGTTTTCTTAGGCCAGTAATATTTTAATAATATAAAGCAGARGATGATCACGTTTACACCAAATGCTATTTTTTAGTAATTTTGTTCCTTAATTMTTTTCAATTTAAAACATCTATGATGCTCATAGACTAATATGAATGTTCAGGTATGATGTGATACAAATAAGTACAAAGTTTTATTTATTGTTATTCTTATTCCTGTGTGGTTCTTTTAAGAGACTAAACTTTCTGGGAAGGATGTTGGGGCATTGTCTTTCTTCATAACTGAACACTTTCCTTGAGAGTTTTCTCCTCGAAAATCTCAACATYGGGTTGCCTAATGGTTCTTGGTATTCTGAGTACCTTGAGGTATGGTCATACATGGAAATCTTCACTATTATTAGTTGAGAAGGCTAAAAATAGACTGAGTCCATCCCTGAGTTCAGGTGTTGTGATAGTGTTTTGCTCACTAATTAGTTATTAGACATCTTGCTATAATTGGCTTGAAGACATGAAAGCAGTGTTTGCAAAGCAACACAGTTTGTTCCACACGTGGAGCTCTGCCCTAGCAGAAGTCTGGAATCACATTTCTTCTGCCCGAGCAGAAGTCTGGAATCACATTTCTTCTGCATTTTGAAATCACACTGGGAGACTTTTCAGGTATTAGAACTGCATTTTCAGACCTCTCTGTGCTCTGGTTTAAGCTGTCTTTGGGATTATCTCTTCTTGTGAAATCCTGACTGCTGACAACAAGTACATTCAAATGGAAAAGAAATTTCATCTGCTTCAGGAATAAATCTCATATGTATCCAAAAGAAAGCTTTCTCTGAGCCTGTCAATCAGCAAGTCATGTAGGAAAGCATCCAGATATCACTAAATAGACATGATGACTTGCTCTGTGCTGAAAATAATGTTGTTGAGTATTCAAATATATAACAACGTAAGAGAAAAATATTTGTTTGGCCGGATTTATGCACATGTAACCAGAATCTCTCCCAGAAAGAAAAGTGAGCTACATACTGTTTTATACTGACACTTAGATATAACATATGTATATGTCTTTTAGAAACATCTTGAAAAGCAGAGGAATTGTGGGTAAGTGAGAAACAAGCCTTGTGTTGCTTTCTTCTCATGTTAGGTTCAAAAGATGTTATAGCAAAGAAGTGTAGACAGCCAGTGCACATTCATTTAAAGCAGTAAGGTTTTGTGAGGTTTCATGCTGGAGGAGGGGGTGATTCTTCATCAAAGAAAGAATGTGATCACCAAGAGTTCATAGAAACTTGYTTCAGAAAATCATCAAAAAACCTTTCTTACATGATATGATTTTTACTGATATTTCTGTTTCCTTCATGTTCTAGGAGAGCCTTTTGTTTCTCAGTGGCTTACACACTGTTCTGAAAAGAAGACTGAAGGCCAAAAGACCACCAGAATATTTAAGGAAGAAAAAGTTGTTCTGGAGTATCAGATGTGCATAACACAATGCAGATCACCAATTTCAATCTCAGAAACAAACGATATGCGTTTGTGCATGAGTGCGGTGATATTACATCTAATAGAAACATAGAGAACAAAGTTGATTAATTTGTGGATTAAAGAGAATTTTTTTTTCCTTAGATTTATCTCTTAGAGGGAATTAAAAATTGAAAAATAGTAAGTATCATAACCTAAAATTTGGTTTTGGCAACATTTTGCCACTAAAATAGGTGGATTGTTGTTCTTCGACATCTCGAATGACTCATGACCATGTCCAATGGACTACAGCCATGCTCATCCAGTGTACCATCCTATCTAAGAAGAAAAGGACACATTAAAAATCCACATACTTGAATTTGAGAGAGGGCATCTGGGTTCCAGTAATGGAGAACTAAATTGACCATGACTCTACAGTATTTTTAAGCATAATTTTAAGACATAGTGGTCCACATTTAGTGCCAAAAAAAATAGATCTGTACAAAGTTTTATTTGTTGCAGATAAAATCAACTCTTTCTTTGGCTTTACTTGACTTTGACTGTTTCCTTTAACCACTGTGAGAAATGGATGCATATTTATAAAAGAATTTGCTCATGTGGGAGAGACATGGGAAACATGAGAAAAAGGTCTCTGACTAGATATCAACACCTGAATTAAATTACGTACCAAAAAAAAAAAAAAAAAAAAAAGAGCATTTAAATCACTTGGGTTTTTTTTTTGTTTTGTTTTGTTTAACTAAACAGTACTGAATGCCATTCAAATGGTGTCTCAACCATTTAGAGAAGGAATGAAGTTAAGGAAGCTATTGCTTATACACCTTGTCTCTGAACTGTGAGCATTTGGCTGAAACTCAGTGACACTATGAGCCTAATTCCCAAGAGCCAGAATCTTTTAGGAAACAACCCCTCCTTTGTCCTCAGAATATTTTATTAGTCTGTATCATATTTCAGATGTAGTATATAGCAGAGTSACTGATGCATGGATGGGGGTCTCAATGTCCTACTAAACTAACAAAACTAGTACACCAAAGAGATCTGTAGACTTTGGCCACACAGCTGGCCAAGCAACAGCAGAAAACTTCCAAACGAGAAAGCAAGAGAGGTGAGAGAACCAGAGGTAAGGCTGGTTTGGAGCCAGAGGTAAGCAGCAGAGCCTTGTGATGTAGCATACTACGAGGTACTAAGTTGTCAGAGTCATAATTGGATCTYTTGTTATCCAGACATCTAGGATAATATCTAGGGTGCAACAACATTTTTTTTTAACTGAAAGAATAATTAGAAATCACTTTAGAACATGTATCTAATACAAAGGCCTTTAGTTTCTTGCTCCTTCTTCTTATATATAGGATTACACGTGCCTACAGTTCTGRAAAGATACCAGGTGATCCAAGATTTTTGACCAGGATACTAGTGAAATAAGGAGAATAAGTGTACAAATAAGCAACTCACAATTAAACTTCTACTGCATGTTTTGAGAAAGGWTTTTTTAAATTTTTTGTTGTTGTTTGTCTCTTTTGATATTTTATTTTGGTATGTAATAACATGAAAATGGTAAGGYTTTTTGCTTGTGAAATAACCTTGGTTGTATAAAAATACAAACATTTATCAAATGTTTATGTTTTCCATACCAAAGGTATTGAATATATTTATATATTGGTGGAAATGTATAGAAATATGTTTCAATTCCATAATATTCAATTCAATATTTTATTAMTATATATCTAATATTAATAAAATTTCCTTTCAATCTACCATGTTTATACCTGTCAATGTCTGTATTCTCAAAATCTATTTTATTGTAATAAAAATATATTATAATGTAACCCCTTGTCACATGGTTTTATGCCTTATTTTATAAGAATATTAAAAAAATGAACTTCCTTCCATATTTCATTAGAATAATCAGATAATTTTTGCCATAAAAGAAATGCCTTTTAAGAGGACTTAATGCAGAAAGTCTGTGTGCCAGTGTTGAAGTGGATTTAACCCCATGAAACTGGAATAAAGAGAGACACAAGAGTGCAGGAATGTTCTCATAGGAGCTACTACAGACCGACTTTGAATATTTTTGAACCCTAAAGCAAGGCTATCAAATACTTAGAGAGAAAAGTTAATTTCTGCAGATTGTTTTACTTTGATTATTTCAATGAGTGCACTCAACCAATAGATAATTCCAAAGGGAAGAGAGAAAGCTGGTAAAAAGCAAAATTCCCTTGCTTCCAAATACAAATATATAAACTTTTGACAATATATTTCTGCCATGTTTAATTTTTTTTATTACATATAAAAAAATTAAAATTACATATGGGATCAGGGAGTTGTTTGATAGGAGGAAGAGTGGAACTTCAGGAACAGCCATTAGAAGAGTATACACACTGACTGTAATTTCAGCTTTGTTTGGTGGACTAAGAWTTAAGTACTTGTCTAGAGAGAGGGAGTGTCAGAAAATGTAGTGTAAATGTGGTGACTTTCCATTTGGAGAAAGCACTTTGTCCCTGAGGAAGCCTGTGTAAACAGTTTACATTGCAATGTTAGAAGAGATGAAACCTACCCTGGACAGTTCTGGCATACTGGAGTCACACAACAAATGTGATTCTTTTGCTTAAGAATCATAGAATTTAATTGTTTTATGTTGGCTTTATTATCTAAGGTAGGGAATAGTTTTCTCTAGAGCTTTACATATTGACTTCTTGTTTTGCACTTATCACATACATCCCTTCCAAAAATAGCTTGTTTTGACCAACAGTGATCTGAGCAARGTGTAGGTCCCTTACTCATTAGTTCAGAGTATTAATTTATTTTTGTAGGAAAGATTACACATACATACAGTGCCGCATAATTTTATTAAATTCAGAATAATATAAACACAATGTTTAGTGGACTCTAACTCTCTTTAAATAGTATACTTTAAATGGACATGGTTTTATTCTTGATATCAAAATATGGGTAAATAATGTACAGAATTATTTTGAATCACACTGATCATTGGGACCAATGACTGCTCACCAGTAAGATGGTAGTATTTAGGTATCAGCCTCTACTCAAAACCAAAAATAAAAAAAAAAAAACAAAACAAACAAACCTCAAATCTTTGAATATTTTTTCTTTTAAAAATTTGAAATTTCAATTTGAAAGAAAATGGAGGTAGRTCATGGAGTTTTACTCCTTGGCACTTCAAATTACTTTGTTTCTATGTTTTTCCAGTTACACAAAATATGTTTGACTCCATGCCCAGCTTTGAGATGCTGCCAGTAACATTGCACCTGATATCTTTATCTGCTAGGCCGAGATTATGGTCATGTAATATATGAAAATAAATCACAGTCAGTGTATGCTATTTGTGGCATAAGGAAAAGTTCTTTAAATTACAATAGTGGACTTKTTGCTTTTTCTTCTAAACAAACTAAGCTTGAGTGGAAGATCCCTTAAGATCAGTCGTAACTTTATTGCATTGGTTTGCCATTAAAAGAGCATGGATCAGCTTGTAGTCTCTCCAGATATCTGCACTACTTAACCATCAAAGGTTAAACTTGCATTTTCCAGGCACATATCCCGAGACATCCTCTGGCTTTTACTCATCAGACCTTTGTTAACATTTCCAGGAGTTTTCCTATTTAATTTAACTGTGAGTGGGTGCATTATTGAATTATTAAAATGTTGCTCTTTTTTGAAGAGCGAGTTCTTGTTCACTTTAGGTTAATGTTATCCCAAGTGTAATAAACCAAAAGTAATTATTAGGTTATTAATTTAACAAACTTTTGTTTTAAATGTAGTAGAATTCATTTTGAGAATAAAGCTATAGATTTCATACTTAATTTTACTGTGGAGAAAAACCACCAAAAAAACTCTCATAAATCACAGAAAGTATAAATGCCAGCGGGTTTATAAGTACTGACATTGTGCTGTTACTAACATTTCTAGATAAAAAAAGTATACAGATCAGTACAACTTCATAATGAAGTCTATACAGTTTTATACACGATACATTGCCATATCTACAGGTATGATAGACTGCAGTTCAGACACCCTGGGTATTTGCAGGAAAAATGGAGGGAAGGATCTGTGGATGAATTTATTCAGGGCTCCACGCTGTGGCTTATACATTAATCATGAAGCATCATGCTTATGCAAATGTGCAGCGGCCTAATTAGGCATACAGAGTAGAACATTTGGAATAATGTTATGAGCTATTGGGCTTCTGAAATATCTTCCTCAGCCAAATTCTCAAAAGMAAAGTAGATCTGAGATGCCTTTTTACCTTTGAAAACAGGTGTAGACTTGTCTTCTTAGTGCTTATTTCATGCCTTCAACTTTAAAATAAAGCTTGATCCCAGTTGGCATGACATTTTCCTAGTCACTGAAAAGTAGCTGTGGGTATTCTGAATCACTGACAACAAAACAAAATATTCATTCAGAGCTCAGACACGAAGAGAATTTTGAGAAAYCTATAATATTTTGAGGATTTTTGTTGTGTATTTTGAGCATTCTGTCTTCTGAAAATATTGAGGTTGAATCTGGCACTTTCTTCTTGCTACAACACGTGATTAATCAAAATATTCTGATTTGCATTCTGAGAATTCAATTTCTTAGATGTAAATATACAGAATATTAAGCATTCCACTTTAGAATACAAGGTTCCATTACACAAATTAAATCATTCTCTTATCCAAAAATTGCTCTTTAACAAAATTACTAGCATGTGTTTCCTCATAYATGAGTATCAGGTTTTCCAGTATGATCGCTGTAGGCAAGTCTAAAAAGATAAAAGCTAAAACATCACATGAACAAGTCTTATGCTTAAAAAAAAGATTTGATTTTCATTTGATTTGATTTGATTTTAAGGCCTTTGTCAGCATTTTTCAAACATTTGTCAACATTTCAAACAGTTACCTAAATAAATGTRTCAAACATACAGGTTTTCTGTTTGGTTTTTTTGTATGTCATATACTCATCCTCTATGGAAGATTCAACTTACAAAATTTAAGAAATGTTGAAATCAGGGCATCCCCAAGTGCACAAACTCACTTTTTATGATTTCACTTAGAGTCTGCATGCTTGGTTTTGGGGAAGAAATGAAGGAAAAAAGTGAAAAAATAAAATGTCATTGAATCTCAGCACACTGTATTGCACATGTCAAATATTTTGCAGACAGTTTTATTTTTCCAGAACATTCTTTAAATAAGAGAAAAAATAGAGCTGCTATGGCTGCTCACTTGAGAAAAATTGCAGATAAGGAGGGAACATGCACATTGTCAGTAGTGAGTAAAGCAAAACACAGCTGTTAAAAGGCCGTGTACAAAACTATCCACCAGTCCCTTCAGGAAATCTTTGAAAAGCCACTCATGAAAAAAGTTCTTCTTATGTTTGCTGTTTTTTCAGTAGTCACAGTTTCATAAAAAATGTATCTTTTTTAGGCAAGTGACTATGGCCTATGGCAAATGGTGCTACTTCTTTTGGAAGAAAATCCTACTCATTTTTTATTGAAAGCACATGCCGTCATTAGTCACCACTGGTTCTATACATGGTTGTCAATAGCAACCAGACCTGAACCCATTTAATGCTTCTAGTGCTTTCTAAGCATTCTGAAATCCATTGTTTTCATTTGCATCCTGTTCARTCACAATCTTCTCCTCCAGCCATTACTGCAGTGCCCAAAACGTGTCACTTCATATTTTCCCATTTTAAGTTTTCAGTGAAGAAAAATGTTCCCTGGTTTCCTCCAGGATCTGAGAGCTGTCAGTGAGTGGCAGTCAGGAGCTCTGGCTCTTGGTGCAAGTCTAGATGTGATGAGAGAAGAACCTCCTGTACAGCCAGAGGGAACAATTTATGATGACATCTCCTAAATTTCAGCTCTGGGCTGCCTGGAGCAGGGTAGCTTTCAAGAGCAAGTAATGAGACAAAAAGGTGAATTCAACAAAGACAATCATCGCCTGCAAATTAGCAGAGTTATGTCTTGAATTTTCATTGTTTCAAGTAAATCATACTTTCCTCTTGACGTTGGAGAGTGAGCAATGTTGTATTTTGAAATTCTCCTTAATTACTCTTAGCAGCTCTAAAAATAGAACTAAATGTTAATTGAAAAATTAAAACAGTGCAGTAAGATAATAAGGACTAATTACCATGTTTTTAAAAGCCCGTAATATTATGGCAAATCTTATGCCTTCAGAGCACAGAATAAGGATATTCTGAATTCACAGACCTGTTACCCAATAAAGTTAAAATTGAGATGAAAATCCTATAGCCTAAATAATAACATAAAAATACTTATCAAACACCTTGGCTTCCTTGGGCAACTTTTTTTTTTTTAAATTGAAAATACATTTCAATTGAAATGTACATTGAAAATGTACATTGAAAATACATTACAAATACATTACAAAATGTCTATTTGGTCCCCCAGAAAAATACAATAGTCTTTTTACACAGGCATAATCATTACAAAATTTTATAAATTTGGGGTTGAAAATAAGGCWAAAGTATTTAAAACAAATATTTCTTTTGAATCAACTTAATATACCTTATTTTACTGTTAAATTGAGAAAGGCACCTTTCTTCTTATCTTAGAAAAATAAATTTCAAAGAATAAACATCATTCCAAACTGAAGATTATCAGTAGGACTTTTGCTAGATGTTTTAGTGCTGCTCTTTTGACTGAGACTATTTTATTTTTACCTTAAGAGGAGTTTCGCTTGTTCCTGACTCTTCAAATCAGTTTTTCTGAGATCTACTTACCTGCCAGCCTTTGCATCCATGTTCKGCTTCTCTGACTTGAAAGTGGACTGCATCACATTCTGGTAAACTGACTTGCATCTTGTCTGACACATGGACTCCAACCTTCACAAGAAACACATGCATCTAGCAGTAAGGCAAACTGTAAATTGTGAACTGTAGATCCTGACACCAAAGGATTGCTTGTCTAACTGGAGACAGGATCAAAGTTCTTGAAACAATTGCACTTTGGAAATGTGGTATTATGAGTGCTGAAACATCTTCTCTTCTGAAATGTGTGTCTGAATCCTCCAATTAATCTCCACATCCTCTAAAGATGCTTGTGTTTTTCTATCTGTCTTCTTCAAAAAGTACAAGGTTGGTCATAGTCCTATTATCTCTTTTAAAGTGTGTTAGTCTCTTTGATTTTTGAAACTCTACTACATTTTAAACAAGGAAGTTCAAAGGCCTACATAGCAAGTACAACTTTTCAGAAAGTTTGGGCGTTATATAACATGGCTCAGTATATTTTGAATGGAGGTGTGTGAATTATATGGTATTATATGGTATGTGAATAAATTCTTAGGATTTCTGAGATCATAAAGTTTAGTTATGCCTTATGCACCATCTAATTTCATTTTGATCTTAATCCCTGCAATCTGCATCAGCTAGGTATTTCACTTACCTTCTCAAAGGACTGAAGGAATCAGCCCTCCCTAAACCAGAGAAGTTTAGAAAACTTGTGAAGGAAGAAACAAACACCACAAGCTGATCAAGTGAGTTCACAGGTCAAAAAACTCCCTTGCTTCTCTGAATACAATGATGTGTACACATTGCCTCCATAACCAGTGGACATTGATTCCTTTGATAAGATCTGCATTATACCAAGCTTTATTTATATTAATAGAGAATATCATAACCCAAGATACTGAATTAACTCCATATCATCACAATGTCATTAAATTAATTATCTAATTGAATAAAAACTTATTTTTTTTCTGCAGAGTCCAGGAGTAAAAGGCCAAGGATGATGATGCTGGTCAGGATGTGACTTGGATCATCTATGGAAAACTAGAGGCAAGGTTTACAGATTTATTTCTCAAGAGGCCTTGGATAATAACTCTGTTCAGCAGGGAAAGAATGAGGGGGTCTGCTTTTCTTTCAAGAAACCATTCCCTATTTCATACAGTTTCTCAGTGCAAAATCCAACAGTGCCCTTTACTCTTTTGAGTATCTCTCAGCTGTAAAGAAAGTTACTGCATAGGGATAGCTGGCTGCCTAGGATTACAAATGACAGCAGAGATCCCTCCCACTAGACAGMTCACTCATCTCAGCCCCTGACACAGATGTTTCTCAGATGTCATTCTGTCTCTGTCTAGTGGCAAATGCTTGTAACAGTGAATGCATCCTTTTATGTCTCTCTAACTCCGTTAACATTTCCAGATTTGTATATATTTTTTGCAACTTCTTCTCTGTTCCTTGAAAGACCTCAGCCTCTTTTTTCTATGCAAATATATTAGCATTCATTTCTTACTCCAATAGGATCATTGACTGTCACTTTGTTACTTTATTTTTTTTTATAGCCAAAACTTGAAGATTTAATTCAAATGATTCTCCTTTGGGGCCAGAGTTTGCTATTTTTGTTTAGGAGACCTTGTGTCTTATCATTTCAGTATCTTCTACTGATGGGGAGAGAAAAACTGAGCTATGAAATCTTACTAAAAATTATGTCATAAAAAGAACACACTATAACTTCAAGTTGGACATTACTATTAAAATAGTGCAARGATTCTTCTGTGTTTAAAATATTCCTCTCTGTCAGTCTCTGAATTTTTTTCTATTCCTACTAAATAAATTAAAAGCTGAGCAGTAAACAATATCTCATTCCATTTGTAAAACATATGTGAAATAAATTTAGTGTTTACCTTTTCCTAGCATGCATAATAACAACCCTTTGGTTTAAATTTCTTTTATTATGGCAATGATACCAAGCATGTTGTGAGTTAAAGACAAAGACATTTTCATAATCAAGACACATTTCGAAGATTTAGCAGCATGCTTTTATAAGAGTATTTCCATAGGTGCTCTGCATTTTAAAGCACTTTTTTTGATAACTGAAGCAGTGCAAAATCTCCCTGTGATCTTTCAAAGTTGCAACTTGCAAAGTCCCTGATAGCCATTGCACTGGTACCAATCTCCTTTGTGAYTATAGTGCTGTCTGTGCCCAGTGCATTTGAACTATTGTCACAACTACCTCACAGTTTTCTAGAATGYCCATTAAATCAGAAATGTTCCACAGTTCTTCAGTTGTTACTTAGATGTGGTTTTGTTGTTTTTTTTTTCCTCATAGTGCTAAATTAGTTGATTCTTAAAATATTGATTTAGGCCCTTAGGGTTGCACACTGATCTAAGACACGCTTGTTGAAAACTGAATTATAGATAAGTTTTTCCCCGTACTGGAAGAGAATAGCTTAGATGTTCAAAGAGAAGTTGGTGACCTATTCATTTTAACATTGAAAAATTTACTTATTAGCACYCCTAGAATTGCATAATACTTAAGGCACTCTAAGTTGGACAAAAATATTTGAGCAGGCTGTGTTCTAAAAAGTTCAAAATTACCTTTTATAAAAAATTTTATATAATCAGGGATAATGACCTTGGATCAAATCAGAAAATATACCATGTATTTTATAAAAAAAAAACCTAACAGTCATAATAAAAAGGTTTAATTGTTCTAAATTTTAAGTTATTATAATTAATATGAAATACACAATTAAGAAAATTTAAGAGAATGTAGTAATGGAATATTGCTAAAATTCTCTTAAGTGTTTTTTTAATTTACATTGTATTTGAATGTAGTTAGTATATTTATTAATATTTTGCTTGTAACATTTAAAATAAAAAAAAAATATATTACGGTTATGGTAAAAACCTTAAAATTTTAGTCCAAAATTATTGTATAGATAATTGGATAATATAAACATAACACATCACAACTAGATGCAACTTTCTTGTATAAGAAAAAGGACTGAAATACTGCCCTTCCTGTGTACATGCTGAATTTATGCAGTATTAGAAACACAGAATTAATTAAAGTGACAAAAAGTGACGAATTCCATTCTTTGAYGACAAGAAAATATTAAAGATAAGGGATATGGAAAGGGAAGCCACATAGGAAATGAAATTTGTGTATGAAAAGATGCTCAATTTCCAAAAAGAAATTAGCAGGTATGCAAGGGGAAGATGTCACATTGATTTTTAACCTATGAAACAATTTCAATTTGTTTGAAGTTGCCACAGACTTATAAGAGCAGTTCTTCAGCTTATGTTTGCTCCATGTCAGAATCCTAACAACCAAGCAATTTACGTAATATTTTGTAAAAAATCCTTAAACTGTGATTCTTTGGAGAGGTTTTACTTCAAGGCAAAAACTCKGAGCATTACTTTTCTTTGATATAATCACTACACAGGAAGAAATAGGTAATTCAGATAAGTTTCTTTTTTGTGTTTCTTTCCAGGCCAGATTTGTATGTTCTTCATATCGACATCATTCTTCTATGAGTAGAMGAATAAAGGTGGGAATTTTTGCAAGAAAATACATACTGGCAAGGGTGTCTGRAATCTAGTTGTTTGTGTTTTTTTTCTTTAATCTACAGTTTAAGGTAGAAATAAATATACTGTAATAGGAACAATCCCTGCAGGAGAGACACAGAAGAAGATGGTTCTGTCTCTCAGCTATTTCATGACCTCCAGGTTAAGACTACCAGTATGCTAATTTCAACACAATAATACTCTCTCTCTCTCTCTCTCTCTCCATATATATATATTTGTATATGTATACATATTGTATTTCCGCTATGTAACAATTCTTCTGTTGTAGCCCTTGTAACAGGTAATGCTAAAGCAAACTATGAAGCCATGGCAAAGAAAGTGCGGTGATATCCTAGCACCTAGACCAATTAGCAATGCAGAGGATAACCTATCCTTAGAAGGACCATCCTATCATATCTGTATTTTTTTCTGGAACCCAAACATTCACGCAGTAGTTCAGAGGAATGTAACTTATAAGTAGCTGAGCAATAATATATTTATCCTGTGGCTGTCATGATCAAGGATAACATTCAGGATTCGTGCGTTTTTCCACTCATCTTTGATCACAGATTCATACTTCTGCTCATGGTTTTAGGTAAAGCAATACTGTTATTTAACTAACTTGCTATATTGTGGTTTTGGGCTTCTGGTCTAGAAATTAATGAGTAGTTCTCAAAGGGAAATGCTCACAGACAGATCAGATAGGCTATTTTTTAAAGCCATTTTAATAAATCAGAAAAAAAGGATCCAGTAACTGCATATGTTTTATCTATACAAAAAATGCTCATAAACTTTTCTCATATATATCAGATTTATTATATTTCTCCAAAGCAATTTGAAAAGCACTGAATTATACTTCCTTTCAGGTTCTAAAAGAACTTTAGTAATAAAAGGAGAAAGTTGTTGCTGAAATTCATTTTCTTATAGATTTGTAGAAAAACTAAAAATTGCTTTGATGTCTTTTGCATTCCCTTGCCAATTAAAAAAAAAAAAAAAAAAAAAAAAAAAAGAAGAAGAAGAAGAAAAAAAAGATAAAAGAACTTCTATTAAATTTAACAACACTCTTCTGCTCTCCCCCTGCTTGAAACCTCATTTATCTTTTATAAGCCCTGGGCATCTTGCCATAATAAAACTGTGCATAATACTATAGTTCTATAATAATTTTGTGGTTTTTCCTTTCTTTTTTTACCCTAGCTACTCACTGTGGCACTGACCCTGCAGTTTAGGAATCTGGGTTGAATGGGTCAAAACTTTAAACATTACAGCATGTAGCTTAATACTCAAAGCACTGAACTTGGACAATTAATGCACCCAATTTTCAGAGGGATTGCTGGCTCTACTTGCTGCTAACAGTGTTCCTTGGAGTTTAACATTGCCTAAAAAAAAGTCAATGGGATATAAATCTTTYCAGCAGTTGTGGGAAGAAGAGAAAATATTAACATATATTAAAAAAYGTATAAACATGTTACACATCCTTGAATTCAAATGACTTTTTAAAATTGATTTCTATTGGGTGGTTGTCTGGAATAAAATTACTAACTTCTAGTGAATCAAAGAATTTCTTATTATATCTGAAGGAAGGGGGTTTTTTTTTCAGTTTTCTGAAAATATAGACCTTTTTACCATCTAATATAAATTATTATCATCATTAAAAGTAGATCAAATAAAGCCAAGGACAAAACTACTGTTGATTTTGATTAAGCTGAAGCAATATATTAAAGGGGATACTTTTGTTCAGATTTTCTTTTAATGTAGACCTCTGTAATCAAAAGACCTTCACTACAGTATCTGTCCAGACCTCTTTTTTAAAAAGCTGAAGAAAAAAGCAGCCATTTGGAGTGAATGATACTAATGTAAAAAGGAAGTTACTTGTCGAGAACATTTCCCTGAAATCACCTTTTTTTTTCCAGGGACTTTACCTAGAGTTAGGTTATTATACCAGCACTATAACGTTTAATCTTRCATGTCAAAAATCCTCCCATATTGCCAGTTTCACTTTAACACAAGTGTGAGATTTTTGCCAGTCATTTCAACTGAATTACAGTATAACATGTTAAAGCATTTGTAAGCAACATAAAATCTAGACTGAAATATAAATGTAGGTTATAATTGCATGTATACTGCTCAAAAGCTATTCCTTTGCTCAAAGGCAAAGGAAGCAAGAGCAACATCTGAAGGACATTACTGTCTTGGATACTGTCTTGAGAATTTTGAGCTTTAAATGTGACCAGTAATCCAATATCGAACTCCTGTATTTATCAACACAGCAGAGTTAGAAAATTTGAAAAAACCCAATATAATACAGAAACAAAACTGATACACATTTCTCTTGAATCTGTTGTGTAGTTTGAAGGTAGCAGGGCTAGCCTCCATTACCTACTTCCTTTTGAACATGTTGATGGAGGSGAAATGCTAAACTGGAGAATAGAGTTCAGTACTTAAGATCACAGGGATGGAGAAGATATAAGGGAACAAGRCTTTGGGAGGGAGCCAGATCTGTGTAGACTTCTTAAAAATATTACTCCCTGAAGAAAATACTTTCTACGCTCTAATCTTTGAGCCTTGGTTTTCTGAATCAGCCCACCAGCATACTCCATGAATGTATTAATAGATGTCATGCAATTCAATTCCAAAATTGACAGAAAATATGCCTAAGAACTCTAAGGCGTTTTTGTTACTATAGGGTCTTTTTGAAAATTCTTCAGTGTTTAATTTCCAATGTTTTAAAACTGTGGAAGTGAAATAAATTAATCACAGGTTGCAATGAAACATATAATGAAAGAGAAGCGATATTTTATATCAATCTTATTTTCCCTGTCAAAGATAGATGTAAGTGTAACAGCTGTCCATCACTGAAACGATGACTTCTATATTATAAATTATAAARGAGACATACCATTCATGTGTTTCTGGATGTTTCTTAGAAGGAAGTCAAATAATTCATTTTTCAACAGTGAATAACAAGYGACTGAAAAAAGAAGATATTTGAGGCCAAGTTCTCAGCCAAGTCTGTCAAAATAAAGTGTTGGTGATTTCTAGCAGGAAGACAATTTCAGTACAGCAGCCAACAAATTGAAATTGCAAAAAAAAAAAGGCCGGGGTTTTTTGGGTTTTTGTTTGTTTTTTTTTTTTTTTTTGGTGGGTTTTTCTTTGTTGTTTGTTTGTTTGTTTGTTTGTTTTATTAAGAGTCCTGTGGAATTTACTGGTGTTCTATGAGATTAGGGTGGCTTATATTTGCATTGCTAAGCTGTCAAGTCAATTTTACCTTTTTCACGCTGGGAAAACTCTTTCTGTCAGAGGGCTRCCTTTAACACTGCAATGTCTCTTGTGTGAATAGAAAATCTTCTCTGGACAGCAAGTTTGTCAAGGTAGAACAGTTGTACTAGAAGAAAACTTCAATGATAAAAGCAGGCTAGCGTCTGTCTTCACCACTGAGGAGCATGGAAATTTGATATGTAGTGGTCCGATTTGTTGTAGGAAAGAATGGCTTAGGAGAAGATCAGCTTTAGGATGTTTGGAATATTTTTTGTCCAAGACTACYCATTACAGTTTTTTCAGTGGAAGGGTGTCATTCAATGCTGAGATGTTTGTTTCGTTGTGGCCAATGTCCATGATTTCAAGTGGTCCCACAGAGAGGATAGACCTTTGAAATCCAAACTGAAAAATGTCAGGTCTGAATTCTGAGCAGATAAAGATCTGTGAGTTCTATGTTTTTGTCATCTTTTTATGAGAAAAAAAAAAAGCCCAAACCAAACTAATTTTTCCTTTTCCTTTTCCTTTTCCTTTTCCTTTTCCTTTTCCTTTTCCATTCCTTTTTACTTTCCTTCACATGCTCATATGGAGGGCACCTCTTTAAAGAAACATCAAGTTTAGGTCTCTTCAGAGCACAACAGAAAGTACTTGGAACAGTACACCAATTGCTCTTCTGCTGATTTAGTTTTCAGGTGATCTTCATTTTATTCTCACTCAGATCCTGTTTCTTTTATCTTCAGAACTGACTCTAAATTATCCATGTTTTCTATGAAAATTGCATAATGGTCATGAGGCTTCCAAATATGCATTTTCAAAATTATTTTCCTTATAATTATTAAAACAATAAAAATATTCTAAATCTTGTGTGTCATTTATACTTTGAAAGTTGCCACTGCCCTTCTGTGACTAAGCAGTTGATTTCTTCAGTAAGTARAATGTAGCAAGAATTTTATTTTAATCCTTTGCAGTGTTATTCATACAGTTGAGAAAGTTGGAACTTTATTCCTGATTACCACATTTCAGTTTGCAACAAGGGACATTCTGATTTAAAAATCAAAMATAAATGCAATAAGAGATCTATAAGATGACACTTTTACAGTGGAGCATCACAATCTGGTGTAAATTGTTCTTATTGCTATGAAATGTAAGTCATTTATAACAGCTTGGATCCATTTAGGAAAGTGTTAAACATSTTCTCATACACCTCATATCTTAGTTTGTCCTTTGAATAATGGGAAGAATAAAAGCCCTCAAAACATTGAGGTTGATTCATGAGGTAGATTATCCTTTTTCTGTAAGCAAAAATAAAGAGGATGTGAATAAGCTTTAAATTACCTGAGGCAGAAGCTGATATTTCCGCATGCATATATTTCCTCCTAATAACTTTCTGCATCGYATTAAACAAGCAGCTGGAATAAAACTTATTAGAACAAACTGTGGTCTCCCAGGAACCTTCATCTTCTCAAGCCAGTGGATTAATGTTACATAAATAGCTTGATATTCTTACTTAGTGAGTTTGTCCATGGCAGTTTTCCGTACATATCATCTCTGGCCCAGTCTCCCTCCAGGCTAAGCCCATTAATACACACTGCATCTGGTTGCTGCTTGGATCCATTTTCATGCTCTGTATCTTTGTGCTATATCAATGCAAAGAAAATTAGGCAAGATACAGCATGCATATTCCCAAAAGGTATACAAGCAAAATGAACTAGGCTAARTTTCCAGCCTTACTGTAGTACTGCCAACATTAGCAACTCTGCTGGGGAAAGAATATCCTGTCCTATTAAGGCAAACCTGATGAATCTGTTGGTAATCTTTATTTTTTATCTTTCATTTCTGTTCTGTGAATATGTTTTGCAGCCAATACACTTTTATGCTGTAAACAAGAAGTGCTTCTCAGTTTCTCACTTCATTACTAATCTTATTTCTTCTAACTTCTYTAAATTTGTATCGGTTTATAAAATGCCTTTAGTCCATTTAGTATCGATTACATTTGTTAGGAATGATTGCGGTGCAAGATGGCATCAACTATCTCTTTCTGTCCCCCTTTTTTATGATGTAGGCTGAGTCAGCCCACAGTCAATGACAACCATCAGGAACTAAAATAGTTGACCATTATTTACATGGAAAAAGTGCAAATTAGAGCAGTAAAACCCAGCTCTTCTCCCCTGCTCCTGCAGCTATAAAACTTAGTCTGCTTTTAGATTATTGATTTTACTGTGGCTCTAGCATATTGCTTTCCTCTTCCTTGATACAACTTTTTCTGCCCCAAAATATAGCAAAACATGGCAGAATCGGGGGGGSGGGGGGGAAGTGTTCAAGGCTTCCAAAGCTTATTTGGTAAATATTTTGTGACCCTTTCTAGAAAACATTATAGATTTACTGCATGTAGATTTATATAAGGGAAGTTATTTTAAGCAGGATGTCTTCTTTGTGTTGCAAGACCTTCTGCCTGTGTTGTTGCTTCCTCTGCCACTCATATGCATGAGTAGCATCACTGTATTTKTTAGCATATGAGTTAAAAATAATTAATAATACAATGTACACTATGTTTTAACCAGAATTCTGAATTACATTTTAAAAAATGCAGCTAAACAGATCAGTGAGTTTCCAAGCARCCACTCTCTAGTCTGCCTCATAGCCACAGTGGAAGTCACCCACTGCCTACCAGTGAGCCCTAAGTATCCAGTCTTTCTGAGGTTACTGACAGAGGAATGATGTAAGCAATCATGCAAACTGCAATTCTTCCAAAGTACCAAACTTCCTTTATCTAATAYGAGTATTTTAATGAAACTGCTACTGGGCTTAGTGCTATGGGCTCAGAAGCTAGCCTGTATATGTCACAGTAAGTATGGAAAGACAGACAAATTTATGTTTGGGAATGGACTTTTCTGAACGTACTTGATCTCCAGGATCCCCCTGAAAAGGTTTTTGGTTCATCTTRCTGATTATGTTGCAATTTGCAGTACTTTAGTTTCATGATAATGCAAGGATGCAAGGTATTTTAGCACTGATAACAAGGCATGCATGGCCAAATTTGGCATGTGAGAGACAGCTGCTCTCAAGTCATTAATTTTTTAATCCATTCACTAATTTGACAAAAAAAGTTTTAGAGTCTCTATAAAATTTCCTGTAACTTCTATGGAAATAGTAAGCCACATATATGAGAGACCTTACTAATGCCTTTATTAAGGCAACTTGCACAGTTGCAATTGTTAAAATCAAGCTCCATTAGCTCATGGAACYACTTATTTGAAAATCTGGCTCTGAACCTCATAAGTATCTCCTTACACTTTGACAGATGTTAAGTGTTCTGCATGAAGACGTATCCTAGAGAAATGAAACAACAACGTTTTCATTTCAGTTGTTTCAATTTTGATGCTTGTTTTCATTCTCATAAACAAATGTTTTCCTCTTGTTCTTTCATAAACTGCCATGGGATAAAATAAAATAAATCTCTTAGAACAAAAAGAAAACAATAAACGTCTTAAGTGGCTATTTGATTCCTGTTCAGACTCCTAACAGCTGCTTCAYTCTTCTTCACTGGTTCTAGATTTAATATGGCCATGTAAGTCATTAAGAAAACAGCAATTAAAAAATTCCTTCTCTTTTTTTCTTTTTTTTCCCTTAAATTCTTTTTTTCCAGATTCTAATATGAAATTGTGTACTCTGGTTTTCTTTTGACTATAATGCCTGAATTTCCTATTTCTAAACGTATTTTTTAAGAATAGCAGAAGTTACAAGAGGATTTATTTTCCTTGAATAAAAACACAAACCTCCTGTCTTGCATACTGATTAGACTCAAAATAYATAAATAAAATAAGTTAGTTTTTATTCTGGTGAAATAATCAGAATTTTGCAGACCACAACTAATGAGATAGATCAAAATCTGTTTTACTCTGATCATGTGTGTCTCTATGTAAGCAGTACTGAAACATCTGAGGAATTGTTGCTATAAAAGTTTTCCTGTGTTATCTCTTTTGTTAATGGAAACAAATGACTTGCTCATTTCTAAGTTAAGAACTTCACWTGCATTGTTGGGCTTTCCTGGGCTTTTCCTTTATTGATTTAGCACTAAGTATGCAGCTCTATTCATCTTTTTTCTCTTTTGTATGCCTTAATCATCCTTGGAGATCACATTGATCTTAACAAAGTTGATATATCCTGGAGCTACACTTACTGAAGAGTATCATAGAATCATGCAATATCCTGAGTTGGAAGGGACACCTTAGGATCACCAAAGTATCATCAATAAGTGCCATGAAACTATCATCAGCAAGTGCTCTGCTTATGGTTGAGCTCATATATGTATTGGTGGATAGGGTTAATTTGCTTCTCAGTGGTTAGAGTCAGGCCGTGTTTTAGATTTGTGCTGAAAATACCATTGATAATACWGATGTGTTTTCATTCCTGCTGTGCAGAGCTTACACAGGATCAAAGACCTTTTCACTCCTTGCACCACCAACAACAAGAAACTGGGAGGGGATACACCTGGGACCGCTGACCCCAACTGACCAAAGGTGTATTCTGCACAATGTGGTGTAACAGCGTATAAAACATGTGGAAGGAGTAGGAAGGGATGGATGTTTGGACTGTGATGGTGTTTGTTTTCCCAAGTCATCGTTAGCCATGTTGAAGCCTTCTTTTACTGGGGATGGTTGAACATGCGCCTGCCCATGGGAAGTGCTGAATGAAGTCCTTGTTTAACTTTGTTTGAATGCATGGTTTTTGCTTTACCTATTAAACCTCCTTTGCCTCCTCCAATGATTTTTGTGCTTTTTCTGCCTCATCTGTCCCCAAGGGGATTGAGTCAGGGGCTCAGCCACTTGAATATACTTGAGGTGCCCTTTTTTTTTTCCCTAAGAAAGGTTTTGTTCATGTGTGTCACTGTTTCTGGTAAGGTGGGGTGTGTCAGGTGTTCACTGAAACAGGAAAACTGTTTTGTCTATGGACTTGAGAAGCTTTAATGACTTGCTTGCTTCCCTAGCAATTGACTTATTTTGTCCTAATTACAACAATTTTAATGCTTCAGTATATTATCTCTCAGCTGAAAAAGCCTTTTGACAGTATTCCATCATCAAACTCCTACTGGTGCTAAATCTTTAATAACATTTATAATGTCACGTGTCATCAAATAGACTTCCAATGGTAATTTATCTTTACCCTTTGCTCTTTGCTAGAAACCAGCAGAAATGAGATATACAGTTACTGAGAAAAAGCTGTAGTGCCCCAAAAATACATTATCAGTAGACTAAATTATCCTCAACTTGAAAATAAAATTAAACTTCAAATTGAGTTTTAGACAGTAGTGATAAAATTTTAAGGAGGAAATTGATAGTTTAAAATCTCCTTTTATTTTTAATGAAGTTTCACAGACTAGTCATCTTATTTTTCCTGCATTTGCAATGCTGATTTGATACCTCCAACACTTGTTTTTGTGTTATATTTTCTTTACTAAATGAAAATGTGTCATTTTTCACTTMTATGCATTATAGAAAAGACAAAAGCAGGTGAGAAAGACATTTGTATTCTGTAATAGATACCAGTACATA
The DNA here is from genome assembly GCF_030028575.1 of Malurus melanocephalus. Taxonomy (NCBI): domain Eukaryota; kingdom Metazoa; phylum Chordata; class Aves; order Passeriformes; family Maluridae; genus Malurus; species Malurus melanocephalus. The sequence goes on from NW_026623540.1 coordinate 286,593, forward strand.
ATCTCAAAATCTTAGTCTGTTTTGATGGATTGTGAATGTTCACTCCACACAGTCACCAAGCTGAAACTGGGCTAATGTTTGCATTAGTTAAAGCATCATTTAATTAATATAAAGTGAGAGCAAGGTTTTGAGTGAGAATGTGATTAATTTTGTGAGCAAAAGGTGCAGAAAGTCACCTTTTGTCTTTGTTCCCTGTCTTTGAACCTCCAGTTCCCCTATGCACCTTAGGAGCTGAGTTGCTGGACTTTTTGAATCACAGAATCATCAAGGTTGGGAGACACCTTCAAGATCATCTAGCCCAATTTTGATCTTAGCTKGTGCTGTAATCACCCCTAAACCRTACCCTCAAGAGCYGCAACCAGGCACCTCAAACCCTTCCAGAGACAGGTGACTCCACCACCTCCAGGGAGAGCTTATTTGAATGCCTAACCACATTTTCAGTCAATATTTTTTTCTAATATCTATATTCCCCTGCTGCAATTTTAGGATATTTCCTCTCTCCCTTTCACTTGAGATGAAGTGAACATCATCTGAACAACAGAAGAGAATAACCCCCACCTCACTACAATCTCSTTTCAGGCATTTGTAGAGAGCAATGAGGTCCCCCTTGAGCATCTTTTTCTCCAGACTAAACAACCACAGTTCCCTCAGCCACTCCTCACAGGATGTGTTTGCTAGACCACTTAACACCTTTGTTACCCTTCTTTGGACTTGCTAAATTTGAAATAACATCACAATTGAGGCTTGGAGGAAAATGTAATTGAGGAAAAATGAACATATTTAATAAAATCTGTAAAATTAGGAAAAACCAAGGCCCAGATCTTTTACATTAAAACAATTTTTACTTCTCCTCTCAGCCCTAGAATGTTGCATTGTAGGCTATATACTTAGACCTCTGTCAAGCTGAATTAATGACATTCTTAAAACACCAAAGATGTCTTGGACATTTCTTTGAATAGCAAAATCAGAAAAATCAAATCTATTTTTTGCAGAYGGATCTCTCTGCCCTTTTAAATAAAAAATTAATGCTTTTATTCCATTTTGTTGACAGAGATTATCAAGATGTCATTGACCGCACTTATTCTTTAAAGTCTTTTTCAGAAAAGTCTGCTAGGGTGGTAAACAGCTAATTCATATTCAAACCATTTGGCTRCTTTGTAATTTTCATCAAACCCCAGAAATTCCTCATATAGAAATTACCTGATAATAAAATTTCATATTGCAGAATTGAAGATTCAATATGGGGAGTCATTCAGTAAAGTTTTGTTCTGGAAGGACATATTTACTTCAAGACTCAGACTGTATTCTGTAGACTGTTAAAGAAAGCCTGTAACTGAAAGAAATAATATTAGCTCCACTATATACSTAGTTTATGATGCTACTCCTAGGCAGACAATAAAATAAAAAGGAATTGCTTGTCAGGAATTGTCTTCTTGAAATGGTGGATATAAAACAGAAAATTGGTTTAGWAATTCTTCCAGGAAAAGTACTAAATGGGATATGTTCAATGCTCRTAGTCCTGGTCAACTTATATTTATTTCAAGAATTCCTTCAAAGTTTTCCACAGTCTCAGTCAAAAACACAAGTGAAAAATATACAGAAGATAAATATGTTTGCTTTCTTTGTCTTTTATGTTAAAGACCAGCAACAAATGTATTTTCCAAGAAAAAAAAAAAMAAAMAAMCCACAAAATATGTAAYYAATTGTTATGCATTTACCCAAAGCTGCWCAGAACTTTTTTCTGGAGGCTGACAATTCTCTGTGGCTATGTTATGACATTKTGCTTTGAGAAGTTTATTGCTCTGTAAATGCTAGCTCTGTGCTTGACTAATGTATCTGAGGTGAGATAATCAGCACAGTGTTCATTTGGCTACTTTCCATATGCAGAGAGATACCTGGGAAAAATCCTGGGGAAGGGCCTGTTGTGTCCACCTCCTCCCTTCCTGGTGGAGGCAGAATTATCTCCTCAAGATTATCCATACAAAATTACTTTTTTTTGACATTTATTATTTTATCTGCTCTCTGGGCCCAGTGGGCTGATGGAAATAAATGATTGTTTCCATTTTMTGTCAGTGGTAAACAGAAAGGTGATTTTTTAGGAGAATTTAAGTCTTCTGATCTGAAGACCTATCCCTCATGGTAGCAGATTTCTCTTCAGTGTAGTCCAGTTCACTCTTTCACATTCCCATTTCATCCATAGTCAGATGTTTGGGCTTCAGGTCTTATTTTTCCCCTGTGATAGGTAAAGCAGACTGTGGCATGATGTAGATGCCATTTCATATTGTCTGGGACACCACAGGTAACAGTAGGGGAGGGGCAGCTGGGACACAGAGCTTGCTGGACGCCCTTGCAATTCAGCAGTGGCAGCTGGAGAGCAGCCAGGACATCCCCTGGAGCCCCTGTGGCCTAATGATGATTGATTTGTCAAACAAGAACTTTCTGAATTAAAGATAGTTTTATTCAATTAATCAAACCTGGGCTGCAGTATCTGTCTTGCGATTACCACAAGATGCTAYTTTATATTTCTTTAAAATGCTGACAATTTCCATCCCAGACCATTTAAATAATTTCCCCAAAGACAGGCTAAGTATCATTGATCAATATACACAATATTAGAAAAAAATTATAATAAGTTTACAAGGAAACCCAAGGACAGTCTTAAAAACCTTTTAGAATTTGGGCACTGCAAATCATGTTCCTTTATAGGAGACATGGCATAGTGTGTGTRTATCCATCTGTTCTCATTTTGCCTTTGGTGAATGGTCTAAGCCTCCTAAGCCCGTTTTTCATTCTTAGCAACAGAAATCCATTCCAGCAAGTGTTACATGAGTGCAACAGAGTAGCAGCTTATTAGAACTCAGGCATACCAAAGCCATAACGCTGTTACGTTCCTTTTTATAAGAACGTGGAATAAAATCTTTCTAGCACTACTCATTCCTTATCAAATAGGAAGGAATTTTTTTAAAAAAATTGATTTCCCAAAATATAAACAACAGCTTTTTAGATTAGATCAGTGTATTATTATGCGCACAGAACAGAGAATGCTGGCTGAATTCTTTAGGATTCCATTCTGAAAAAGAAATAATTTGGCAATTCTGTTGCAGTTTCCAGTATGTTTGGCATTCGACATATGTGATATAACAGTTTGGAAAACTAAGAGAAATTATTCATTTTCATCAARGCTCTCAAAACTAGGAAGTTTAAGTGCTTTAATTCTCATCTGGATTTAGCTTATTTCCTTTCTATAACATGCAAAAATAACATCTGTTATTTCAGAAGAAATAAAATGATGCTCATCTTAGATGAAAGTAACAGGTRAATGTTCCACTTRCACATGCTATGAAAATTTAAATACYGAAGAATAAATTATGTGTTGGAATATTCAGATTTTAATAAATTATCTTTTCCATTCCAAGAGCAATACWGCTTTTATTCATATCCTGTAATCAGCCTCAGGGTTTTGAGTTGGCAAAGAAATTTCTCTTTTAGCCTGTAGCCATGTGCTTTCTTGTTTTCTTTCATCCAGCACTTTTATTTATCCCCTTTTGCTCCTGTCTTTTATTTTCTTCTGCATACTCACACTTTCTGATCCCCTGCCTTGTATTTCRTTTTCTCAGCTCTTATCCCAGCAGATTTCTTTTCAAAATACATGCACAGCTCTGAGAAAATGGCTTGGGAAGGAGGATCCCTRGGGAGAAGGCCTCAGGAAATGAAATAGCTCAGCTTAAACATAACAATGACTTGATCACAGGATTGCGATGAATGCAGTTAAGTGTGCTGAGTTTGTATTGCATGTTTCTTGAACAGCACTAAGAAATCATCCTTCAAATATGTCTAAAAGTATTTTTTTTTTTAATTAAGCCATATCAGAAAGATATTTGACCTTTAGGTTAGTAAATTTTTTATTTCACTCAATAATACAGATCTATTACCTGGTTATTTGGGCTAAATTTCAACTAAATTTTCACCCCCCCTAAAAATCTAGTCCTAGGGTATTAAAGCAGCATACATTAACAGAAAGATTATGGATGACAGCTGGGCTGGCTGATGATAGCTGAAGAAAAACAAGTTTTGCTAGCTGGAAAGATTATTATTGAAGGGCTCACACTAGTGAGATGGTAAAATCAAACAGAGACTGCCTTTAGCTATTGGCATTGTAGCATTCATGGCTATGAAATCTACATACACAAGCTCATGGTTCTTTTTCATTGCACTTTTTTACTCACTCTGTATATGAAAGACAAATGGCATTTTTCTTTCCTGGCACCAAATAATTGCCAGGTGTTGTGTTTGTCTGTTTAGTCACTTTTTGGTGTAAGACACAATCTAAATGAAACAATGGCATGAYTTTATGCAAATTGTGCTGATTCATCTGCACTAATTCTTAGTAAYTGTTAAGATTWAAAAAAAAAAAAAATTCTTTAYTTAAAAGTCACTCGTCATGCATAATTTCAAAGAATAATTTATTTTSCAGAATCTAATCTATAGAAACAAGCTTTGTACATTATATACCGAATTAAGCTAGTGTAGAGAACTGAATTTTAAAGTGCTATAGAGCCACCAACAGCCAGATTCTGTAGAATAATTTCAGAGGCTTGGATATCACATGTTTTTTAGCCTTTAACCAACACTTTATAGCACAGGCTATGAAGTAGGATGGAATTTGACTTTTAGTGGCTTCATAATACGGTCTATCAGGACAGTGTGGAAACAAGAGTTATTTCTATCAGCATAGTAATGAAACCTTTTTTTCCAAAGATAGTGAATGAAATCAACAAACTAATTAGATTTTATKCATAATACTTGATGGTCAACATTAGTCAAAAGAGATAGCAAAATCTTCCATTTAATATGGCCAATATTCTTGTTTCAATTGGAAAGGGGAAAATAACAAAAAGCATAAAACAGCTTGAGAGTGCTTTTCAGAATGAAATCATGTGCATCTCACCCCTCCACTTCCATTATACATGTCTGAAAAGGAAAAAAGTAGTTCTCAACATATCATGATATTCATCCCTTAATTCAGAGGTCATGCACATGATTATAGAGATAGAACATGCACACACATCAGCTGTGACATACATACATTTAGGGAAGAAGTGTAATACTTTTTATCTAATATTACGAACATACATGTTATTTCTTCATTGTCCTTCTTCAAAAGGTAATGAAAAGACCTGAAATCTACAGACTTTTTCCCAAAGCTCTAACCGTGCATTTTATGTCCTCTGGCATATTTGCTGAAACCCARTTTCCCTGAGATACTGAGTCTGGTGAGACCAATAGCACCAGTTTAGCAGAATTCRATTTCTAGCCACTTTTTTCAGACCTAGTCCAGTAGTAAGAACAGGTAGCTAGAGAATATTAATATTCTTGCATCCTTATATAAACCAATATAAAAGTAGTATGAAACTTTTTCTTAAGACCTGCTGCACAGGTCTTCTGTATTCATGGAAGCAAGGTTGATTAATTCTGCCCTGTAACATCTCAGATGCATCTCTGGAATTACCAAAGAGAATATCTTATTCCTTTCTATAAAATATGCATGAGCACTTTTAGTATTAATTCTTCTTTTCTACTTTTATATTCCTTTTCTTACCTGTAGCCTTCTTCCCCTCTATATATCTACTACCTTTAATAACTCCTTCTCTATTTCTCATGTGCTTACCATAACTCAATTATAGACGTAGATTTTCCTTCCTACTTGCAAAATTATTGCATAATTTAGTATTCAATTAAAGGAACTTCAGATAAATCCTGTATTTTCAGATAAATCCTATTTTTAGCATAATAAAATTAATTAAAATGATGTATAGTAACTCACTTTCTTCAATGAAGAATGAAAAAGGAATTGTTTTATTCATATGAGGTAACAAGGAGAGGTTTAAAAGGAAACATACTTTTAACAGCAAAATCTCTGATTATGCAGAAGTAGAAAGAAAAGGTAATTGTCATTTACTCACTCATATAGAGACTAAATTACTACTTTCACCATATCTCTTTTGCACAGTATTTAAACTATAAGTGGAAATATATTTTGACAAATTGCAAGTAACTCAGCAAATATATTAATTTATGTGAATTATAAGTTATGATATTTTGATAAGTTGTGAATTAATTTATGTGAATTATAAGTTATGCCAAGATTGCTGAAATTTTATCAGATCATCACTCTCTGAAAGTACAGAATAATATATTGACCTCCTCAAGTTAAAAACTTTAAATACAGCTTATCTGGCACTTTTCTTTCTCATTATTAAATAAGCAACTGCATTAACTGCGTACCAAAGATTCATAATATATTGCTCTTCTACTTTATTCAGCTCTTGAGTGGAAATTATTCCAAAATGCAACTTTAGATGTAAACAGTTTCACACTGTTCATAATTCTGTTGTGTAAACAGACTTTCACCTACGTAAACAGATACAAACCAATACCAAATACTCACCTTCCAGGGGATTGAACACTGAATTTCAATCTAAGTGTCACACCTTCAGTGTGCTTCTTAGCGTAGATGARTTGGCTGAATTACATGAGTATTTTTCTGTTTGTGTGTGCACTTCATGTGGTTGTCTAAGACTTCCACAGCAGARTCAACATCTACACAGAGAAAAGTGTCACAGCTACAGAAAAACAGCTTTATGTACGTAATGTTCTATTTAACCGAATATCTATAAGATGAAAGAAAACCATGAAAACTTCTTCATACAAAAATGAAAAACAATCCATTTATCTGGAAAAAGAAATCTTTAGTATTTTTCACCTTTTTCTTRTAAAACTAAAATTATACCCATCGTACTCCCTTTTGAACACTGTAACACTGTGTTTGAGTGATAATATATTGTTTGATATTTCATAGTTTTGACACTGTGGGAAAAAGGGAATAATTATTGCTACTCTTTCTATCCCTGATTTTTGTGGTTCCATAGACCTCTACCATATGCACTCTTTTATTTTTTTTATTATTTATTTATCATTTTATATTTGCAAAACTGAAGAGAACCAAAATTTTAGTCGCTTCTTGCTCAGAAGCCACACCACATTTCTGATAATCTTCATTGCTCCACACAGACTGTAAGAGGTGACTTTTCTCCACACCTCAAGTGAATAGTGCTACCTTTCTAGCCCATGGGAAAGCCAGCACATTGCTTTGCAGCTTCTGTATAGCTATGGCTTTGGTAACAGAATTCCCTGAAACTATGGCTTGCTTATTGGACAGGTCTGTATTTGCAGTCGGGTATTTTTGGCACCAGAATGTGAAAGATCATGATTTGGGAGACAGAAAGGAAAGAATAGTAGAGAAACTCTCTCAGCAACGGAAATGCTTCTACCTTATTTTTTTTTTTTTTTTTTTTTTTTTTAGCTGGAGTTAACACTACCGTATGGCTCATTACTACACCTTGTAAGGTATACTGATTTTTTTCCAGGTTACCCTGTCTGGTCTTAAGAGACCATTCACATGTAAATAAGTGGCAAAGATTTTTTTTCTTCTCTGTAATGTTTTTTTTTAGTTTTCTGTTTGATTTTTATGTTGGGTTGTTTTTTTTGGTGGGCATGGGTGTAGAGTTTTCAATGCAATTATTGCAAATTCTTAGAAAGATAGAGTTTGCAATTATATTTGTCATCCATTCTCCCAGAGGTATTGTGTGAGATGTAACCCTTTAATTCAGGTCAGTGCAGATTTAGGTTGGATTGATGAAAAGAAAGTGCTAATTAAAATATGCAGATTCCACCAGGGAGCAACATATTTTAAGGACAAAAAATGTTGTTTTTAAACAGAGATGGCTGCAACCTCAAAAGACTTTCCCTTGACTTTTCTCCTGCAATCTTCCATCAATTCCACTCCCCCCACCCCTGAGTAGCAGCTGAACTAATACATTAGAAACCTAAATTCTGGGATGAAAAGTTTTTTATTTCACTTCAAAATATAGTCACATTAGATAACTAAACTAAAATAAACTCAACAAGATATAAAGAGATTGTGACTCTTAAAACAAACACAAAAAGATGTTTTACAACTTGCACTAAAATTGCAAACATGAATTTTTACTTCCTTTTGCTCAACAGTGAGCATTTCTACAACTTCTGTGCCAACTAGGCTAGTGCAACACCTTTTGGGAATAAAATTACATACTGTATGAGTCAGGATTATCTCACTATGGATCAAAGCCATATTTCAATATGGCAGAGAGCACTGAAATAGCTCACYTACAACATGTGCTGCCCGTATCTTTAAAACAGTTTCTATCAACTTTACCACTTCAAAAAAAAAAAAAAAAAAAAGAACTACCATTCCATTTGGTTGAATAAACAGAGCTTTTTCTGAATGGAATTCAGTGCTTTTTCTGTAATATGACAGCTTGAAGCAGGTGAAGTTAAATAATCAGTTGATTGTAGCTGAAATTGGAACCATAGACAAAAATACATCATGATATATATTTCTCTTATGTTTGTTGGGATTACAGATGTTTCTCAATATTTTCAATCAAATTGTAATCCTTCTTGTCAGATCTGGGTTATACATTGGTCATTGCAAAATCAATAATTTTGAAAAATATTTATAAAATTGATTACTTTATTGCATTTGAATGGCTTGAGTTGGCATTAACACCAACCTCTATTTACATTATTAACTTTTTTAAGCTCTGATAATTTATCTGTTTTAAACTTTCAGCCTCATATGTGGAATTTTTTCACATTTGAGGTGCAAGCTTTCATGTGATTGATAGATTGAATGAAGCAGCATTTTCACAAAAGATTGGACTTTTGTTGTTGAAATTTGCCCATGAAATATTGGGATATAAAATTATTCCAAAAATTAAACCCTTTCATTTGAACTGCCATGACATCAATAAAGGGACCATTTCCGTCCTTCACTGCTGTAACAAATGTTTATTGTTCTCTTTGCAAGATAATTCTATGAAAATGAAACAAGCATCCTCGAACAAAGAATTTAACTTGTTGAAGACAAGATACTCATATTTTTTTGACTTTCTACTTATAGTCTTTGTATCTTGGAATATTAATTTTCTTCATTTTTATGATTTAGASTCCTTTAGAAAAAGTATTACTTTTAAAATATCTACATAATAATCTATATATTAAATTGTAATATGTCTTACTGTATTTCTTTTGCTTTAGCCCTACCTCACCCTTTTAATTTTTGTCTCTCACAGCTCAGGCTTACAGTAGAATTTTCATGAACTCTATACCAAGTTCTGCATCACCACCCACTTACTACAGAAATTAAATATGGTTGCTATTGTTGATGAAGTTCTTTGTCCAGTTAGCCATAACTTCTGGAAAGTGCTTAAATTTTTTCAGAATTATGTTTGCAATCGTGAAAGTTGATGTTTCTATATTTTGATAGAACATGTTTCCTGAATCTGTCATTTTCTCAGACACTTTGAAATATAGGAATCAAGTTCTGTCAGCAAGCCAAGTTATTGAATTAAGTGACTGTCATTCTCTGTGCATAAAAATCTGTCTTCAGCCCATTTAGCTTAGCGTCATCAAAGAGCAGTCCTTGTCCAGCAAGAGAACAGACGCTACTGTTTGCATTAGCACACTTCTATTTGTTCTTTCTTCTAAGAATATTGAAAATATCTTTGCCTCCAACATTTTCTGTGTTATTTTGGAGAACAGGAACAGCTCGGGGTGACAGTAGTGAGCTCTGCATCATTCAAATTTGCTTCCAGACCCCTTTTAAAAAACAAGACAGGATACTCGAAGGCATTTCCAGACAGTCTGACACAGCTGTGAGCATTGAGCTGCCATAAACGAATGGCAGTCTGATAGACAAATCACAGCTAACGTTAGTGCTCCTCTTGCTTGTGCTTAAAACACTCCCTCCCTTGAAATTCAGTTTTTCATTCTCCTCCTGCAGGTAGTGTATGTGGCTGTGAACGCTTTTGACAGTGTAAAGCGTGTGAGTGTAAAGCGTGTGAGCTTTCTGCTCTGATGAAGTGGTTCAAGGACCTAAAATCCAAGATGGTGACAGCCCATAGTCAGCAAGGGCTCTCTGGAAGGAGACCCAAAGCAAAAGGAAAATGCAGAGTTTCCAAGGCTGCACAGGCTGAAACAGTCAGAAGGTACTACCGTGGTGTCAGGAGAGCACTCTTCTATTCATGTATATCAAGTTTCTATGGATGACATCATGAGGTGCGTTACCTGAGGAGTAAACAATATTTTTTTTCCACRTGGTTGGGTGCAGTGTTGCTCTTAATGCTTTTTTTCTTCATGGCTGATATATTTTCAAAAAGTTTGTCTGGCATCAGATAGGTTTTATGATCAAAGACTTCACTCAACATTTACCTCCTGGCAGTCCACCCTTTTCCAGGATATTTCAGTGAAATTCAGCTGAATGCTCCTGCTTTTCAGCCTGTTCTCTCTCTCCTTAATCATGATCCAAAAATCTTGAGACCAATGTCAGCACCTGTTATTACAGAGCAGAACCTTTGATACTGAAGATTCCGAGAACTTCAACCAGCTTTCTGTGCTACGACTGTTCTATTGACACRGAATGTCCCTTAGGTCTGATACAGCCTGATAATTTTCACATGTCATGTGCTTTTTGGGGGGAAACAAAAAATTTCTTTTTCTTCAACAGTTATCTCTGCTTCTTCATTAAAATTGTCACTATCTACAYTCACAGTTCTTGATTTAGGCAACCATTTTGTAATTAAATACAGCTGTGTAAAAAGTAGAACTAAAGGCTCAGCATGACATTATACACAAGTGAGCACATACTGCTCGAAAATCTGAATGCAGACAGATTTAAAGAGTGTAAACCTGTAAACACGTAAACATATTTTTTCTGAATATGACATCCAGTTGTATGGTTCTGACCTCTTTCCTTTTAATGGCTCAGGGCATGTCACTTCAGGAGCAGACATAGATCAGACATTATATTCCACCTGATCTATAATTCTTTCTGCCTTGGTGGCAAGCTGCAGATGTTTCTGAGGAGGTGTTTCTCAGGTTACCCACACAGACTATTTCTTTCTATTTCCACACATCGAATACTTGATTTTTACCCACAAACAGAAGAATCCGTTGCTTGGTCATCCCAATATTTGGCTTCTCCACAGCTTTCAAAAGCCTTGAGGGCTCTGGACAGCTGACTGATTTGCCTTAAAAGATGCCAGGCTGCAGCTTGGGTCTTGGCTAGTAATGAGAAATTCATGCATGAAGGCACTTTAAAGCACGGGCACTACTGGAACATGAGCGACGCTAAGCTGAGTTTGGCAAAACTAAAAATAAAATTCAAGGACCATAAATTTGCCACTCTCAGAACTTAYAATAGGAATAGCTAAAAGAATTGCAGGTAAGTTCAAAATTATGAGTCCCTGTAACACTCTTCTAAGTAATATCCCAAGGTYTATAGGGCAGAAGTGAGGTAGATAATATTTTCCCCATTCTTTGTGGACAAGGAAAAAAATYGAGAGAAATTCCGGAGAGTACCCAAACCTGCTAACTCCTGAAGATCAAAGGGGAATAAATGTACAGTTCCTCTTTGTTGTTTTATTTGACCTGCTGATAAAAGAAGTATATTTGAAGAAAAACATATTGTAAAATGAGATGACATTGTATCCGTTCTGCTAACATAATCTGGAACAAAGACTTGAAATAAAAAAAAAAAATCATTATTATTGTTATTGGTATTATTATTAAAGGAATATCTTGCAAAGTAATTATTTCAATAGTAGTCAGCGGGAGAAAAAAGTGTATTTTGATACAACATAATGTTCCATATCCAATGTGGTTTAAAGCTGATCAAGTTGAAGACAAAGAATCTTGTATCAGTCAAAACAGTCTTGATTTTATATTTAAATTTTTTGTCAAGAATTGGGTACAGTAAAATTTATTGTGTTCATAGTAATATACCATGTCAGATTTTTCGTTTATAGGATGCTCTAATCTAATTGTTTGCATCTGTTCTCAAATCAACAGTTAAAGGCACCTCAGGAACCATTTTTAGGTCTTTAGCGTGTTGTGCATTGCACTGGCAGCAAAGTAATGAGTCAGTGTTGAACAATGCAACACTCAGATGATCAGTGCTGCAAAATGTCTATAAATAAATAAATAAAGTAATGAAATGTATAAATAAAATAAGAGAAATAGCTGAGTTGCAGACTCAAACAAAAGGCTTAAACTACAGCTGATCTAGAATCCAAGTCCTGGCAATCTTTTATTCCTATATCTACACAGAGTTTAGTATATATGCTTCTATCTATCTATCTATCTATCTATCTATCTATCTATCTATCTATCTATCTATCTATCTATCTATCTATCTATCTATCTATCTATCTATCTATCCAGAGTTCATAGTAAAAAAACCCAACTATATATGTATATATATATATTCCAAAAGCTCTCCAAGTTGTAGTGGTTTCTTTAATTCTAGCATACCAGTACAGAATGTGCAGTGTAATAATCATTTTGGTTGTGCTTTGAGAATTCAGCGTGACCTTATGGGTCACTGAATTCATTTCACTAACTCATCACAAACTACAGTGACGGCAAAGTCACCTACTGTGCCACCTTCATCTAAAGTAAATAGCATGGAGAATTTAAACAAGTGTTTCTGCTCCCTTCAGTACTTCAGAAAATCAAGTTACTGTTGGTCCTTTTGTGAGTTTTGAAAGTATATTTACAATTCCTCATTTCCTATACATTTAGACTGTTATTGTAAATGATGACTACTTTGTATGTAGCTAAGAAGAGGATATATTACCTGGTTATCAAAAATTGGATGACTCATAGCAGAACGTTTCTTCACATCTCATCAATTTAGGGATTTCAGGAAGCAGTTTTTTGAGAAATAAATGTGAGTACAGCCAAAGTGGATAGCAGAAAAAGAAAGGTGAGTCTTTTTCTTCAGCAAGACTACTCTTTTTCTCTCCACATGCTTAAAAAAAATAAAAATCTTTAGACTGCATTTTCTTTTGAACTCCATGAAAGCTTACATTAATATGAAATAAAAATAAGAGTAATGCAACTGACTATAATGAGTCACAGCACGTCAACATGCAGCTCCATCTTTGCAAATCATTCTTGCTACTACTCTCTGTCTAAAGGCAGAGGTTCAGTTTGAAGGGGTCATATAACTCTTCTCAGTAAACACAAATGCTAACTCCAAACCAACATCTGGCTCAGTGTGTCTTTGTCTTTACCTTTGTTTCGTGAATAGTGAATGAAGACACTAAAAATTTATAGAATAYACTGCTGATTTAGGAGACTTCATCTTTTCGATGCCCTAGATATGATTTTCCAAAGGATAGTAGCTTTAGGCTTTTACTGATCTATCTTAAATTCCTTATATTCAGAATTTCAAAGAATTTACCCCAAAACTAAGACTTTCAATTTGTTCTACTCCAATGTGTTCATTTGCACTTTACAGACACAGAATGCTGGGAGGGATGCTGTCTTATCAGGCAGGCACAATGTTTTTCTTCTTATTCATCAATGCTGCATTTTCTTTAGGTAAGAAAAGATAACAGCAACGAGCACTAATTTTTCGTGCCTCTGGGGCTGCATTGGACTGCTGAAAACAAGAGATAAGATCACTGGCTTCACTGAGCAACTACATTTACTTTAGATATATGTGTAAGATGCTCAGGAGAGAGGAAACTATTTACATTCTGGCATCTTAATGTGTTTCCATCTTTTTTCACCTTCTTTCTTCTTGCTTCTGTAATGATTTCTTTTCCTTCTGTTAAAACCTGCAGGATATATTACAGCTTCAGTGGCATGACTAATCCATGTTTAGACAGTAATGAAGGGGCTATATCAATGTCTTTGAGGTGAGTGGACTTTTTGTCTGTACATTGAAAMCCCACATCAGAGGGGAATTTACCTCGTGTTCTTTGCCTGACAACAGTCTCTAATTAATGCCCCCTTCACCTCCCACCTCCAACCTAAAAGTCTCTCAAATATACATCTTCTCCACGCATGAATGCTTTCACAGGGCTTTTCGTTTCACTCAACTCTATTGAGTAGTTAGCTATCTCAAAATCATTTAATAGCCTTTTTATGGGCCATTCTTTGCACCTGCTAATTTATGGTTTCTTTCTTATGCATGTCTGCATTCTTGGAACTATCCTTTGGAGACAGCCTCTTGCCTTGAATGAAGAGGAGATTTCGTTTTGCTCTTTTTCTTCTCTCTCCCTCTCCCTCAGTGTGTGTGTGTGTGTGTGTGTGGCAAGTAAGCCCCTCACTTGAGAAGATTCATGAGCCTTTATCAAGGACATCTGACATAAACTGAAAATATAACTTGCCAGTTGTATTTTTTCTTGACACGCTTACCAATCATCTTAGTCAGCAGTAGCTTGTAAGTACTAAGTGTTCAGAATGTACCCTTTTCTATGCTAGAATAAGTTTAGAACAAACACCTAATTTAGAATTCTATTGTACCACAACATTGCCCTGGCTTTGTGCCCAGTTACATGAGAGTCTTTAACCCTTTTATTCCAAGTGCATTATTATTTCTAAACTTTGGCAGACTTGGTTTATTTTTCACTTCTATAAATATGCTACGCTATAGGAATGTTTACATTTTCTCTCACTCTCTAAGCCTCTCTCCTTTTTCCAAATCTATAGCCACAAAAATCATGCTGGTTGTCTACATTGATTTAGGTTTTTGAAGGAAATTATTATAGTTTCTTCTGTCAGTGCTGGACTATTGGAAGACTGGTTTTTAATTTATTCATCCACAATTAAAGAAGATGTTTGCAAGAGAAAGTTTTAAATAATTGTTTGTAGCAGAATCTACACTGAATTCATGTAATGAAAACACAAATAAAAATAATACCTTTTTTGAGAATAAGAAGTAGTAAAAGAATAATTCTGTAGCATTTGCTGTTTTAATGGTTAGATATGTCATGGATTAGTGAATAATACTGGGGCTCACCAGCCGCTTAATGTTTGTCTTGAAACCACTAATTCTTGCTCTGATTAAAAAAAAAAAATAAATATTTACTACTAGAGACAGTTTGAAAGAAAAATTCATCTAAGGAAGGCTTAACCAGTTTCTGTAGTGAAATAATGTACATAAACTATAGGGAGATCTTGTGGAATTAAAAAAATATTAGAATACTATTGTGATTTGACACATCCTTATAGCAAAATAATTTTGAAAACCTCTGAACACAAGAGGCATCTAGAGTTGTAAGTACACTCTATATTTCTTCTTAATGTAAATGTTCAGATCTCAGTTTCTGTCCATAGGCCAAAACCCACTTCTGAATAAAGGGATCTATACATTTATTTTCCAAATTGTGAGGATACTAGGCCTTTAGCRTATTTTATCAACTCAGTTTTAAAATTTTCTGTGTTGTAAAATTTTATTTTATTTGTGTTGGAACAAAATTAAATGGAAAGAATGCAACAGAAGCATCATCTTCTCTTGAATACTAAGAAATTAGTAGACCCTCCGCTTTTACTTAATAAGAAAGCCAATCAGAAGGACTAGGTACTTAATTACCTAAGCCARGGTAACAGGGCAGCTGCAGAAGTTCCAGTCCAGTCCCAAAGATACTGGACAGTCAAAAACTGGGACAAGGATGTAGCCTAAGTACCATTAAAGCTTCATGGCAGGTTGGACAGAAACTTCTAGACCGCAATTTTCAGTGTTTTTCCCCAGTCATTTACTGGGCCTTGACATCAGTATTGTTTTTTTCAAAAAGTTGCTTCTACTGATAAAAATATTGTAGAAATTAGTCAAATGTTCTGCACTTATTTCAATTTTGGTCTCTTTAAGAATCCTTGAACATTTCACACTTCTAAAGATGGGTATGGGTAATATTCTTCTACTGAATATTAGTGATCTTATGATTTATCCTATGTTCTTACAGGAAGTATGAAATTGAGTTTGTTTCTCTTTTTTTTTCCAAATCAGTGTCRTCCTTTGAGATATGTGAGAAAGGATTAAACCTCTTAGATGCGCCCTAGACAGGTCTCACACCTGCTCTATTTTCAGACAACTTGTACCCTACATGCATTTAGAAGTTAAAGAACAAGTTCATTRCCTTCTTGCATGTTGTTATAGCAGACATTGACGATTTCTCTAAATTGAATGAAATATTCAAAGCAGCATGTATCCCAACCCGTCCAGCAAAGACATCAGCAGCTCTGTTATGTCCACTGGCTTTTACCATGTGTTCCTTTCATTTCACCGATTTTATTCTGAAGATACAAAACACTTATTTATTGTTTACAGCCTCTATACCCCAGAAAAATAGGATCCAGAGACAAGAATATGTTTTTCCTATAAAATCTGGTACAGGTTTATTGTGGCCTCTCTTTATAGGATGGATATTCTGCTTTTAAAAAACATTTATTTTCACACAAATTGTAAATTGTTACCTTTCAGAGATGAAAAATAGAAAACTTGTAGCTAATGTAAAGCTTAGTGCAAAGTTACATGAAGAAATTCTTCTTTTATTAGACCAAACCATTTTATAGGGTTTTCTTCTTTCAATTTCATTTTTCTGGTTTGCTGATCTTTTTACCTTTGCAGTTATATTTCCTATAACGTGATCCMATTTAACAGTGTCTTTGGTTATAATCTGTGTGGTAAATAAGGTAGACATTATATGCCTGCAGTGTTTCCWCTGTCAGTACTTCAGATTTAAGATTGAATATTGATAGTGTACAGAGAGCGCTTTCTTTTATATCTACTATTAAATAAAGGGTTATATTTTTCCTTTGTCTCTGCAATAGACCATGGAAAACATATCTGTCTTAATTCAAGGAGCTATAAAACATTCTGCCATGTACTCCTACAAAGGTTTTAGGACCCATAATCTGTTTCCCATATCATTATTAGGTTTCATTTTAAAATATACTTTCTGAAGGTCCTAGTTTTTTCATTTCTGTGGATAAAATTGGGAACTACTATATCTTGTTAAATTACAGTACTGATCTTATCATTCTCATGACCAGCAAAAGGACTCAAGGAAGTTACAAGAAGCTGAGTTGGGAAGGTTTAGGTTGGACATCAGGAAAAAATTCTTCACCCAAAGAGTTGTTGGGCTCTGGAACAGGCTTTCCGGGGAAGGGGTCACAGCACCAGCCTGACTGAGTTCAAGAAATGTTTGAACAATACTCTCAGGTACATGGTGTGATTCTTGGGTTGTCCTGTGCAGGGCCAGGAGTTGGATGTAATGGTCCTTGCGGGTCCCTTCCAACTCAGAATATTCTGTTATTCTGTGATTAAAGCCACCGTTCAGAAATCTCTCAGATCTGAACCTGATTTCTTCAGTATGCTCCAGAAAATTTTTCTATTGCCAAAATGTAATTTCAATTTAAGAATTAGGAGAAAATAACAGTGGTCATGTGGAAAACATATTTTTCAATCCTCRTAGATTTATCCTCTTCTAATTATAATGCAGTTGAAGAGGAGAAGAGAAGGAACACTGCGAAGGATAAATAGAAGAATTCGTTGCTATTCTTTGTTACAGGAGGACGTTATAAAATGTTTAAAATCTTTATATTGTCCTTCACAATGCCGGTTTTGCCAGTGAAATCTATATCGTTCTTTCTTTTACTGGATAACTATTCTGCCCACAAACCAAAGCCCTCCAAAGCTGACTGAGCTCTGAACATATTCTYGTTAAACACTTAAAATATTTTATTTGTAATGTACTCATGCTCACTCAACTTTCCTTTAGTTCATGCTATATCACTTTCCAGGAAGCATTCAGTCATGCAAATATATTTGGTAAATAATATCAAGCTGAGAACAGATAAATCTAGGTATGTTTAGGTTTAATCCAGACAGCATTTGCAAAAGCAAGTAATACGGAAATACTACAAAGGGACTTGAAAGATCTTTTCTACTTGAATCTGTCCTTTCAGCTGGGACACAATGAACAGATGGGCATCTATAAGTGTCTCTGCCCTGAGATAAAAGYCTGGTATCAAAAAGGCAATCATGTTGCTTCCTGTTCTCAACATAGCATCTCAAGTTTAACAYAAAAAGCAATGGACCTCATACTACGGCTCCCATAGAAAGGAAACCAATTTTTCTAAAGCTCCCATCMTTCCATCTGCAGCCCTAAAATGTAGAAATGAACAGAAACTATTCTAGATTATAAATAGTACAAGTAGAAGAAATTAATTCAAACACACAGCTTACAGTATCAGAAAAGAGATAAAGGAAATTTGCTTTCCTGTAGTCTGGGCCATACATTTGCGGTACCATGTAGATATTTTTTGACCGTGGGGGAAAAAAAAAAAAAAAGAAGGCTTGGTTCTGCTGTCCCTCTGTCCATAGGGATGTTAGCAAGATCTTTGTACAGAGACTGTAGGAACCTCTGGGGATGTAGACTATTGGTTGAAATTACACAGTGCTATAGTAGCCAGCCAGCAACTAAGAACTCACTCAGCTGCTTCTAGCTCTCCTGCCCTCAGGAAGAGAAGAGGAAATTCAAAAGTTAAAAAATTAAGATAAAGATCATTTAATAAGTGAATAAAAGAGGAAAAAAACAAACAAGGGATGCAGGGGCAACTACCTCCCACAAGCAGACTAATGCCCACCGAGTTTGTGAACAATGGCCACCCCCTTCTGCCCGCCCCCCTCCCCCC
>NW_026623540.1:305279-321454 GCF_030028575.1 Malurus melanocephalus
CTGTTGAGCATGATTTTGTATGGTATGGAATATCCCTTGGAAAATTTGAGACAATTTTTTCATCCGTGATCCCTCCCAGATTTCTGCCCAGCCCTGGGCCTGCTTGGTCAGGAGAGCACGGAGGCAAAGCAGATGGAGGGAAAGCAGAATGGTAAAATGAGAAAGTTTTGAAGTTGTGCAGGTCCTGTTCGGCAAAACCCCAAACACTGGTGTGTTGTCAACACTGTTTTAGCCAGAAATCCAAAACATGGCAACATACAACCTATGCTATGAAGAAAGTTAAATCTGTCCCAGTCTGAGCCAGAAAAAAAGGGGTACAGAATTTGTCATCCATATGATTATGAAAGCTTTATTGTTTTCCAGGACAGATGAGCTAATGATTATTTATATATATACATATACATATCTATCTATATATATATAGATATATATATAGATATATATATAGATATGTATATGAGTTGTGATATTGTTCCTGCAGAAACTTGTGCTTGCACTCAGTGGTACCTACAGATTCTAACATGTCAGTAGCATCAGGTTAAATATGAAATTTTAAAAGTATCCAAAGAATTCACCCTTCCCATCTTATGTTTGGGGATTTTTTCTAGTTGTTGGTTTGGGGTTTTTTGATTGGTTTTACTTGCTTGAGTTTTTCCAATCCTATTTGGTYTTCTTCTCATAGTGTAACAACAATGTTTGGGAAAGTTTGGTCTACAGTACTTTGGCATAGATTGTTCACATATGTTTTTTCTGGTCTTTTCTATCCTTTTATGAAATAAGTCACAAGTGAAAAACAAAAAGTCACTATATATGGTGTCAGTCCTACTAGTATATTGAAAGAAAGAGGAAGTTCAAATTAAGCCTGTATGTATTTTTTTTCTCCTTCAAACTCTATAAAAATATTAGTTAAATGCTTGAAAAAAACAGCATTTTGTTCACATTGCATTTGCTACAGCAAACACCTCCCAGATGTTAAGCAAAACTGCCATTTTTCAACGGGAGTTCTGATACAGCAGCAGCATTTTTGTATTACGTAAGGCTTGGGAAATCCAGCAAACTTTGTGAGAGAAAAAAGATTTTTCCGATTAGAATCCTGAAATGAACAGTCTGGTATCTCCAGTTTCATTAAAAAAAGGGGAAAAAAATAAAGAGAGCTGACAAAATAAACAAATGAAAGTCCCAGTATACAAATAAGAAAATCAATCTAAGTGTTATCAAACAATGGAAGCTAGGAAATTATTCCAGTTAAGAATATTGTCATGCCTCATGCAGTCACTTTAATTATCCAGTTACAATTCTGGCTTTGCACTGGTGAGAATTACAGAATAGGTTAAGTTGGAAGGGAGCACATTGTGTCATCTGGCCCAACCTCCCTCCTCAAGGAGGGTCATCCTGGAGCACACAGCACAGGATTGCATCCAGATGGATCTTGAATATCTCTGGTGAGGGGGATTCCACAGTCCTTGTGGGCAGTCTGTTCCAGTGTTCAGTCAYCTGCAMAGTAAAGAAGTTCTTCTTCAAATTCAGGTGAAACTTCCTGTGCATCAATTTCTATCCCTTGTCTCTTGTTAGCCTGGCTCCATCCATCCTCTTGACAACCATCCTTTCAATATTTACACAATTGATGAGAACRCCTCTCAGCCGTCTCTTCTTGAGGCTGAACAGGCCCAGCTTTTTCTTATAAGAGAGATTCTCCAGACCATTAATCAACTCAGGAGTTCGCTGCTGGATCTGCTCCAGAAGCTCTGTGTCCCTTGAGCTGTGGAGCCCAGAACGGAATCAATGCTTCTGGGTTTTTGAGATTCATCAATGAGGAGATGCATAGGTTTTCAAAGATTCATATTTTTTATACAGAGAAGGRGAAGTTGCAGAACAATACTCACATTTAGTTCTGTTAATTATTCTGTGTCTCATTCTCTAAAATAATATGATTTGTCTCTGCAAACTATAAATGGACATGTTCCAAAACAAGAGCAAAACTTAAGTATTCATGACTGCAGCTTTTTGGAAGTCTTTAGGACCAGGAAGAAATCCCAAAAGATGATATCAAACACTGAATAACATTTTAAACTTTTGGACAGTTATCAAGGATACATGGTAAAATGGACTTGACTTTACCATTTTATTTACCAGTGAATCCTTAAAGTGAAATATTTACAGTTATCACAATTCCTAACAAAGTTAATTTCTAATTTCAAATGAATAGATATAAGAAAAAAAAGAGAACTGCATTTCTGCCTATGTTGGCTAAYCAGAATTTATAATTTCTATGCCTCTATATCTGCAGATATATTAACTTTTGTTGGAAGAGGTTTTGCCTTATCAATATTTCTCATTTTATAAATAGATGCCAGAGTACTAGTCAGAGTACTAGCACTATCCAACCTGATCTTCATCTGTTCYAAACCCATTTTTATTACAGCAAGGTGCAAGTCAAAGGACATAATCCATGTATTAAACATTTATGCTAGCAAAATACTGCAAGGTAAATTGTTATTGATTCATACAAAGGGTAAAGTTGAAAAGATTTACATTTAAATTAAAAAAGTGGCTGCTAGAAATCAATAATAACAATCAAGTGATTTACCTTTGGAAACACCCTAGCATTAAAAAAAATTATTCAAATTTACAGTTGTTGCCCCTTAGGTATACAGAGCAACCAAGGACAATACTGATGGGTTTTTTAACATTCCTGTTTCTATTAAAGAAACTCAGATAATACTTGAATTTTAAGTACAGTTATTTAAAAACATTTCACATATGCAATATATTCTAAAATGTATGATTATGTCTTCATCTGYCTCTGAAGTTCACTTATGCTGAACAATTTCAGTGTTGTCACTAATGCAATCTACATCTGACATTTTTGTTGGTAGAAGGACAATTTTATGTTGTGTCAAATTATTTTGTTAAAAAGTGTTCCAGTGATTAGTCAATAGTTAACCAGGTAATGAAATTGAAAATGTGGCTATGCAGAATTCTACTTCAGAATCTATCTACCTCAGACTAAAAGCCAACTACCTAGTCTCATTTTCCCACCTGATTCCTGCTCTGTGTGTGAATTATTTTGTGCATGATTAAAATGTGTCTCATATCCTGTAAATATTGCACAAAGCACAGTAGTAAGAGACACTTACTAGGAGGCTATGGTAGTGCCAAGCACAGAAAGCCAGCACAGAATTTATGGAAACCTTCTGAAAATGGACAAAGGCACCTTTAGGTGTTGAATTAAAAAGATGTTTATGAAAATTTC
Source organism: Malurus melanocephalus (assembly GCF_030028575.1). Taxonomy (NCBI): domain Eukaryota; kingdom Metazoa; phylum Chordata; class Aves; order Passeriformes; family Maluridae; genus Malurus; species Malurus melanocephalus. The sequence goes on from NW_026623540.1 coordinate 308,533, forward strand.
TAGAATATAAAGATGTAAATCTCTACTAGATGAAATTCATTATACTGACAGATGAATATTTTTCCTCCTCAACTTTTAACCACAAATTGAATCAAAAAGATTCATGGTTTGCTGAGATGAAAAAAGTTCAGATTAGAGATTCATCTTTTCATTTGGCTCCTGGATGGTGAAGTGCCAATGCGATTCTTGCATTCCTCTCAGAAACTGAGGAAGAAAAGGTTTCTCTTTCCACCTCCCACCTTCTTCCTCCAGTTTTCCCCTCTGGTCTCTGAAGATAGATGATAGATAATTTTCCTTTAGACTGTCTCTTCTTCCCCTAGTATATTTTTGAGAAATGGTAATGACATAAGTCAACTTTTATCATGGAAAAAACACAAAGAAGTTTTTTAACTCTTGTTTCCTATCTGTAAAATGATCCCATGGACTATTCTTATGACTAAGGTCCAACACTGGGATTAAGGAAGTGTCAGCTATTTTTTCCTCTTCCACAAGCCAATTTATTTTAACTGGTTTTTTTTTTTTTTCTTTCTACACATTTATTTTATTTGTTTCTCAGTATCTCAGTTTGTAACCTACACTTTCACAGATCAACGTTGTGCAATCTTGTACATTAATATTTGCCAGAACTTCAGCTATGGGGTTTTTGGAGGCTTTAAAAGAACTAATTTCACAGATAGGCAAAGAAACCATAGCAGTTAGGTACCTCTAAGTTTCTTAGCCTGTTAAGAAATGAAGTTCAGAGTTCAATTTTGGACACACTTGGAAAAGTTACAAGGTCTTCCTAGAATGACATTTTTGCATAAATGAATTCATATTTTGAAAAGACAAAATTATCTGTCTGGAAAGGATTTCCTGTGGGAAACAGAAGAATGGCACACTTTACTGGRTTGGATACCTGGAGAGATAACGGTGAATATGAATGAGAAGAGGGACAACGAGTACTGGAATTAAACTTAGCAATGTTATGTAATTATCTGAATAGTTTGGCCTGAATATCAGAGTAGAGGCTTTGCTAGAGTTTTTTGGTTTTCTAGGTTTTTTTTTTTCCATCTCTCAGTAGCAAAGTGTATTTTCTGTGTCAGAAAGTTTTTTTTGGTTTTTTTTTTTTTTTTTTTTTTTTTTTTTTTTTTTTCTGTCTGTATTTGCAGGTAAACCATTGTTTCGATGTGTGTGTGCATCATGTGTCATACATGACTGTTCCCACTAGATTTAATCAAAATCTGGTGTGGGAACTGGAAGCAAAGCCAAAGAAATTTGCAGTTAATGTGGGATTTGTTCCCTAATATATAATGCATGGCATAYCTGTAGTATAAATTTCCCAACAAAATGCATGCAGAAACTGGGAATTTGTGTCCCTGAAAATTCTTGTGCAAATCTCATCATGAGAATCAGTTTCTCAGTGGCTGTTTTAGTAACTGCTGTTAACTACCAAAAAGGTATGGCTAAATGAAATAGTAAAATCTTGTACCATACCAGTAAATCTCAGAATTCCTTAAAAAAAAAAAAAAAAAAATCATTATCCTCGTTTTAAAATGGGCCATGGAACATCTCATTTGACAGAATTGACAACTGAGGTCTGATGACTCTTGCTATAGCATATGAAAACAATTACTTCTCATCAATGAATACTTTGTCCTTGTTCACATATGACTGTTTCCAGCAGCCATTGTGAGGGAAAGTGCATCCATATTTCAGCTATACTACACAAAATAAAGCACTTTACCCTAAACTATTCATTAAGAAGATGGAAGACTTTTTTACTGATGTGTGGGTATACCACCTACTCTGCTGAAGAAATCACAGATCACAGAATATTCTGAGTTGAAAGGGACCCACAAGGATCATCAAGTCCAACTCTTATGTGGATGACACATACAGAGATTGAACTCACAGCCTTGGTGCTGTTAGCACCCAGGTCTAACCAATTGAGCTAACTTTTAGTGAAAGGAAAATAATATAATAGAAGGAAGCATCTGATTTGTCTTCTGAGTGATATCTAGATTTTTTCCTGAACTGCCCATCAATATCCAACACTGCTTGGTTATGAAAAAGKATGTGAATCCCCTATATTATCCAGGACAACAGTTTCTCAGTTTTTGAGATTTAAACAGAGTATAATACAGTATTAGAAAAATACTTAAGGCAGTCTGGGGCAGGATTTGACCTATTTTTGAAGTTCCTCTTTGTTGCAAACCTTCCCTGTGAGGAAGACACCTCTATGTCTGAGATTTGTTTATGCTGAAAGGMACTCTTTCATTTGTAGTTCTGAGTAGAACAACTTCCTTAGCACCAGGAACTAGATAAAACTCCCATTAATTCTAAATTTTTATACATATCTATATTTTAGCTTTCCCCTTCGTGTATTAGAGTTTTGACCATTTTTTCAAACTAACTTATCTGAGGAATAAAGTATCAGGATATATTTTCATAACATGTCGATGGTATTAAATTTTATTTTAGCTACATAGTATCAACAAATGGTATATCAATGTCACAATAAAAAATTCAAAATTGGAATTTATGAAACAAGCTATTGGGTATCATCAGAGGCTYGAATGTGATCTTAATCCGCACAGCTTTAATGTCATTAAGTTTTGTGTGCRCTTCAGTGTTCATGAAGATGAGAACAAATATCAACATCCATCTGTCAAGTGAATGCAGAACATATGGTATCTTACAACCTTTTAAAATAAATCAGGTATGGTTTGTAAAATGTGGTTCAAACCAGTGTCATGAGCAATAGCATAAACAGGATAAGGGATTTGTTCACCTTGCTTTGCTTTGCAATGAAAGACATACCTGAATAAAAACCTTGCACTGGATTCTTCCTTCTGCAAAAATAGTATGTATGCAATCTCGAGCTTCTCACGAGTGCATCTATCTGTATTAATCCTGGACCTACTTAATTTCAAGTGTTGTGGGAATTTGGCTACATTACATCTATGCATATTTGGCTTGGTATTGTGTATACAGACCCTTAAATGAAAGTAATGGTTTACAGAGTTACAGCACACCTATGTGAATCTAAGTATGTATATATATGAAAAAAAACTCACAAATTATAACATTTTCCTAGCTGACTTCTAACACCTGGCCTTAAGAACTAAAAAAGAACTAAGAACTAAAAAAGAACTAAGAACTAAAAAAGAACTGCATTCCCTTGAGGAAAGCAGATGGAAGAGTCCCACGTGAGTAGAGAGTTTGGCAGTTTTCAAGAATGTATTAACTTCAGTAGTTTCCATTTGGAATCACAAGATTGCAGTTAGATTGAAACTATACTTACCATCTAGCTTTTTACCACAATCCATTTTCTGTGTTACTGTTATGTCCTTTTTAGTGCAAACAGGGAAACTTTGTAGGAAGAGGAAACCACTCTTTAGAATAAAAAAAGTGTGTTGCTGTCTAAAGAAGTGTGATGCCTAGAGGGAGCTCATATCAGCTCCCTCAGTGACTACTACACCAGTTCATAGTGACCACCAGAACTCATAAAGTCCAATATTGCTCCCTTCTGCTGTTTCTGAGAGCCAGTGATGCAGCCATGAGCAATCTAAGCAGCACCAAGAGGGATTAAAGAACCCTGGGAAGGGCAGGTAAAGGCCTCTGGAGTTTTTTCATGTAGTTTTGAAAGAGCCAGTTGAATCTAAAGAGTCAACAAATGATTACAGGACTGGTCCTCAGTCAGGGCAGCCAGGGCAGCCTCAGCTGCTTAGATCATGGCCATCACTCTGAGAAATCTGGTCTGCTGGGGACTGGTGGGGTCCATCTGTCAGAGAAGGAGGGTGAAGGGGGTGTCTTTGGTCATAAGCTTGCCAAACTGGTGAAGGAGACTTCAAACTATAATAAACAGGGTAGGGGAATCTCAATCCATCTCAYTCCTACCAGTTTGATGTAAAGGTCTAGCAAGAGATGCCTGGAGAGGGATAACAGGTCAGGAGGAGAAAGTCTGAAGTACTTTCAAAGGAATTCCAACTTCTCTAGTTGGTAAGTCAACATCATTGAGTGCTCTAGAAGGTAGAGTAGAAGACCCTTCTGTCCTATCAGGCCACATTTGGAGTATACTCTATTGAGTTCTGGGCCCCCAAGTTCCAGAAAGACAAGGAACTACTGGAAAGGTCTAAGAAGAGGACTATGAAGATTGTTAGGAAACTGTAACATGTCTCTTATGAGAAAAATCTGAGAGCACAGAGCTTGTTTAGCCTGGAAAAAGATGACTCAAATGAAATCTTATCAGTACATAAAATTACCTTACAGGAGGGTGTCAAGAGGATGGGGCCAGACTCTACTGCAGTCCTAAGCAACAGGATAAGGAGCAAAGGGCACAAACTGGAACACAGGAGATTCCATCTAAACATGAGGGAAAACTTCTTTATTTTGGGGTTGACAGAATGCTAGAACAAGCTGTCCAAACAGGTTTTGGAGTCTCCTTCTCTGGAAATGCTCAAATTCTCTCTGGATGTGATCTTGTGCAACCTGCCCTGGGAGAACCTCTTTTAGCAGGAGGGTTGAACTAGAAATTCTGATCTCCAGAATTTGCTTCCACCACCAGCCTCTCCATGGTCCTGTGATCCTTCTTGAGAAGAATATTGGTTTAAGAGAAACTCCCCACACACAGAAAACCTTAGCTGTTTAAAGAAAAATTATATGAGTAAAACTGCTTTTCAAAATGTCTTGTCCTTTTCTAAGAGGAAAAAAAAAGAAAAAAAGGAAAAGGTAAGAATTGTGTTCTGTAAAATACATCACAGATTTCCTTTTCGCTTTTGCATATTATGGGAAATTTCAGAAATGACATAACTGAGAACCAGGGTGAAGGGCCTTATCATAAAAAGGGCTTCAGGATAACACATTCACTATTCCTACCACACCCRTTATACAGAGCCTGTCTGTACAACTGAGAGTAAACTTAAATTATCTTCTGTACAGGTTAGCATTGTGTAGACATGGAAATTCTGACCTAAACAAGCTATGWCAACTACAAAGAGCTTTCTGCAGTGCAGAGCTCAGAGACAAGTCTTTACAGAATGTGCRCCAAACTAAAGTAAAGTAAAGAAGGTATCTTCCAGAGCACAATAAAGTTGGTGGGAGCTTATCTTACATAGATAATAGGAGATTTTTCACTGTTTTTATTTAAACTTTCATCCCTTGCCAATTAAAGGAGTTCAAATAGAACTATGATAAAAGTTAGAAAATAAAATTTGTAAAGTTTATTTTTTTAAGTAAGTCTTATGTGGAATTTCATCTTATAAAAAGATCTCCTTTATTCTGTTGCTTTTTTAACAAGCCTCATCTGATATCTTCCTCTAAGCTCTTTAACTCGATCTAATGARAAACATTGCACATTTATTTTACATTTCCTTTTCAAACTGTGGGTTTGAGATAGTGGATTTACACACAAAGAGTAAGTGTAAGATAATAAATTCATCCCTGATGCAGTGTCACTGATTTCAGAAGTAATTCTGGCCCAGTTATTTGGAAATATATTTTTCAAAGATTTCATTATCTCATAGTAATTTTTCATTTCTCTAGGGAARCCAAAGACATGCAAAAGAACGAGGAGAAGGAATCAGAAATAATTAAAACTACATGTGATAGTAATTTCTTCTGTAMCCAAAGAGAATTGAAAACCTACTATTTAGCTTTGTACAGAAAAAGCAAAAAGAAAATGCAATAAAGTGAATAATACATCAAAAGCAAAGAAATAAAATATTTATCATGCTTTTTTCCTATCCTTTCTAAAATAATAATTCATGTCATCAATAGATTGGATCACTTATTTGTCAGAGGAGAAATATATTTCATTTATCTGAATCACTTTATGGAATTCACTGGTAGTGTGGAAAAAATATGAAAGGCTATTCAGGAAAGCAAGTATATATTCTCCTATGGAAAATATAAAAATTAATTTCAAGCCCAGAAAAAATTCATTACTTATCATTATGTCATGCTAGTTTGTCCATCTCTGACTTGCAAGGACTTTACTCAGGATTCAAGGGTATAAAGGTCTTAAACCATTCAGGCTTAGACAGTGGGAGTTGTTGCTCTGTGTATGATGGGAAATGGAGGCTTTCTTGTCTCAGATGTTACAGAAAATCTGCTTTACAAGTTTCTGATTTCTTAAGCAAAGCCTGGGTTGTACAACTGCTTGAGAAAAAAAATGAGAAACATTTGAAAAAAGGTATTAAACATTGACCTTTCCTGCATGTGAAGAGAAGTCCCTTGGAGTGTCTTTCATAGAACTGGGAACAAGAGTCAYATGATGCTATGAAAAATTTTGTGTTAGGGCATAAAGTGATCAGTAGTTAGAACCAGGAAAAGAAAAAGTCTTTGCTAAATCAGAGATGGTAGGGTGAGGGAGGTGGGGGGAATGTGAAAAACATGTATTGTGCAATTGTTTTACTTGATTTATTTTTATTTGATTTGTTGTTTGAAGTCAGTCTCAGTTCCAAGCCCACCTTTGGCAATTTAATATTAGATTAGAGTTCATAAATGCCACATGGTCTCTTCACATCAGCTTGCTGCAGTACCACTGTATAGGCAGGGACTGCTTTCTTTGTTCATTGTGGTCATAAAAAACATTTCTGCAGTAGCTGAAGGATTTATAAATCCCTCATTCTGTCCTTTTTTTTCTTTTTTCTCCTTGCAGTATCATGTTACCTGCAATTCATTAATGAGTAGAGCTTCTGCAAAATACRTGTTTTAACAATCATCTGTTTCTGCAATCTGAGACTGACTTTGCTGCAGTGTGCTAACATGCAGAGGASGGAACTGTCAGCAGCAGCTGATTTATAAGAGTGATTTACCTTCTGGAGAGTGTAATTATGTTCATAGTTAAGAATTAATCAGGTGAGAGAATTATAGAATAATCACACTCTTGACTTTGGAAGGACAAACTAAATGGAGATTGTTACACCGAGTCATCTTAGCAGATGGTGATCTCTTTACTCTTTAACAGCTGGAAGACCAGGTTTCCAGGATAGTTGTCTTTATTTTTAAAAAGTGAGAAAATGAGCAATCTTGCAGTGGTTACCTTTCAGCTCACATAGGTAACAATGCACAGGAAAGGTGCAAGAATAAAATACATCAGTAATCATGAAATTAAATTAAACCAGATAAAAATAGGTTTTTTTTTTAATTTGCCACAATGACATTGTGTACAGCTCTGTGAATATAAGAAAGGGTTCTCTCTGTCTCTGCTGACTAAAAGACTTTCTGCTGTGTTTTTAATAATGAGTATGATGTCTTTTACATTTCAGTCTTCTTGGTACATGTCCTTTAACGGTTATATTTTATTGAAGCTCATGGCAGCTGGATCTTCATTTGAAGGTGCCATACTGTCTAAAAGTCTAAAGACTAAAAGATGAGATTTTCAAGATAGTTTATTGAGATTCTACAGGATTTTTAATGGAAATGTATTTTATTTTTCATTCTGTCTGAGCTCACTGCTATACCTTATAGGCAACATCTTACCCTAGGCACTGCCAATCAGATATGACATGTGCAATTGCACTCAGCATGCAGGGAATATTGACTTTGTGAGGCACTTTTGCATAGTGAAAAGTCTCCCTTAGTTCCAATGAATCTTGATTAAAGTTTGTGAGGCTCATCACCTCCGATGAAAGGGAGGTGATCATTTTGCRTTATTACCTGGGAGAACAGAATATTTCAGGAAACATGCTGTCAAACAAGTGTTAGTTAAAGTTGTTATAAAGATGTCCCACATTATATTTATATGTGGTACATCAAGGCACTATCTCCTTTACTAGTCTAATGGGAAATACGGTCTTGAGCAAACTACCATAGGCAAAAACTGTTACGAGCAAACTTTACCGGAATTTGYTCCATTTTAAGCAACCACAGTTCCTTGTATAGTGACGATGTGTCTTCCCCAGCAGCTAAAAGGAAGTGTGCTTTTTATTTTAAAAATAATACAAGATARTGAGCTCTTTAGGTGGATACACTTCTGGCTTTCTTGCATACCCAATGGGCTATCGAAAGTGCCTTAATCCAGTGCAGCCTTTGGAACCACCGCAACCTTAAAGGTACACRCATTTCATCTTTCTCAGAGGAAAACGTTTTATGATAAAAAAGCTGCAAAAGTTACAGCATTCAGTCAGGAGACAGAAAAGATCTAAAAATTCAAGACACTGTTTTCATGTGAGCAGAATCTGACAGCAAAGGTGAAAACTCACTTTCTAAATCGAARACGCTGTATTGTGTGGGATGAGTTCCATTTGGCTTCCCTGCCTCATTATGCTTTCTTATCCCTACAGAACAGGGATGGTTTCTTTTAACAGTGTCTAAAAAGTCACCTTGGGACTTGACAAATTATCCTTCCTGTTATGTCATGTTCTCAAGGAGACTACACTGCAGCATCATTTTTAATATGAAAAAAAGTCCATAATGTCCACATTGGCAAAAAAAAAAGATCCAGTATTTATTTACATATCTCCCAAGTGTTTCTCAAAGGATCCATTCATGATGAACTTCTGTCTATCCCAAAGGAGACAAAGGTGTTTTGTGCCCCATTTGTGCAATGAGTGATCTGTGTATTAAGGCAGCAGTCTGCATATCATTATGCATAATTATAGCTATAATTACAGCCCTTTATTTCCCTGTCTYTCTGAATTGCCACCTGCAATAATCTGGATCATATTGAGCAAAAATACAGTAATTTTTAAAGAGTAAATTTTTTTTCTACAAACCTGCACAGAAACCCATACAGAGTTTTTCTTTTCCAAATATTTGCACACTTTCTTAAGTTCTATGATTTGTACATGTACTATCTTATGTACATTCAAAGCAGAAAATGTCAAGATTAATTCCTAGAAATCTGACTTCAGAGTTTTGGGGCCTACAGATATCTTCAGATAAAAGATATGACTAAGTCATCAGTAAGTGAAGAATAACAGTAATTTCAGCCTTACACACAGTAATTTTTATGCTGTTCAGCATGTCCCTGTAGCTTCAGTTTTCCTTGTACAATAMAATTTATGTAATGTGTTTCTATTTCTGAGCACCCAAACTGACAGGTCTTTTACTTTGTAAACAAGTTTCTGAAACTTAGCCACCTGAGTTATTAAGGGTTCAACTAGAGATATAGTTCAAATCTSATTAAAAATTTGCCCCTAAATTATAAAGCTTTCCTTGTCACATACACTATTCACTACGTGTACCCACCCAGATAAGTCCTGCAAATAGAGATGATCTTAAATTTACTTTTTTCCGAGTTACAGGAAAAGATATCTGTCATCCTGCAAGGGCAATGAGTCATGGCCTCCCATATAGCTTGCCCTGTGGGTCCACCAATAGAAAATTAGCACTAAGGTGTAGCAACCCCTAAACCCCCACTCGGGCAAAGTCTTTTTGCACAGCTATGTAGGTATCAATATGTTATTTAGAGAAAAACGCTTTCAAAATATAGGCTTTAAAGAGCACCCCAGTTTTCTTATCTGAGTCCACTTAATATTTCAGGCAATGAAATTGTGAAAGAAGGTCCACTAAATCTTGTTAGGGATGGCATTAATGACTAACCGTTTATCTTTTATTTTTAGGTTAAATTCTATAGACTCTTGAGAAATAAGAATGCATAATTTTTGCATTGAATTCAGAGAACTTTTTTGCATCATAAAGATTGATAATGATATAGAAAGCTTAGGACAGGGCATTTCTAGCTTTTGAATATTTCTGATTCTTCTCTATCTCATGGTTATGATAATAATACTTGGTACATGTTCACTTCTTCATAGTATATATGCAGAATGCATATATACTATGCTGTGCAAAGAGCAGCCAATGATCCTTCACAACTTTCTATTTATGATGTTGAATTCAGATTTTTTAAATCAAGTAATCATTTGCATTTTAAAGATTCTGTTACATATTGTCAGTATAATGCATATTACCACAGGGAATTTAACTTAGATCAACAGGAGTTTGAAACATCCCTTCCCAGCTTAGGAGAGCCTCACTAAGTGGCAAAAAGGAAGGAAAGATGTGAAAGCAGTGTAGGTGCAGTGGCTGGACATACTAACAAGGGATCACACAGGATTTTCCACATCTGGAATAATCTATGAGTAACATCTTTTCCTATCAGATTCTTTCTTTCTTTCAATGTTTAACTATAGCAGAAAGTCAACACAAAGCTGAGAATATTTGCTTTGTTCTCACAGCATACTCAKAGAGCAAATAAATAGAAAATAAGAGATAAGACATACTAGTTGTCAGAGAATGATAGCTTTTAAAAATTTCAGCAGATGCATTGAAAGCAAGAGTCTATGCTCTAAAGGATTTCCCTTTTTCTTCCCACAAATAAAACCCACTGGATGTGCCTGTTTCTTTTTATGTAAGTAAGAGAMCCATATAGTGCTATCCCTATGGTTTTAAATTTCCCATTTCAGRTGGCTTTATTAATCTCTCAGCTGGTCACCTACAGATGCTAACTGTGCTTGTTAAGACAGCTCTGCTGGGCACTGGAAACTCACTTTTTACTCAGCCATTTTTGTTAAATGAGAAAAGAAAAAGGCGGTGGGGAGGAGAAGGGAAGGGAAGGGAAGGGAAGGGAAGGGAAGGGAAGGGAAGGGAAGGGAAGGGAAGGGAAGGGAAGGGAAGGGAAGGGAAGGGATTGTGCATCTCCAACTTTAGTAAATACCTCAATAAGGAAGTAAAATATTTTCCAATGAACAGGACCTCCAAAACATATTATTTTCAGCTACTTGCAAACTGTCAGTTGATCAATGATAGGGATATGAGTAAGAAAGGGGGTAACCAAAACTGGTATTTTCTTTAGCCCAAGCACATTTCTGTTTTCCCTGACATACGTAGGAAGCCTTAGAATATGGAGATAAGATAAATAAAACAAAATCATAGAACGGTTTGGGCTGGAAGGAGCATCAAAGATTAGGTAGTCCAGGCCCCTGCCGTGGGCAGGGGCACCTTCCAATATATCAGGTGGTTCAAAGCCCCATCCAACCTGGTCTTGAACACTTTCAGGGATGAGGCAYTCACAACTTCTCTGGACAACTGGTTCCAGTGTCTCAAAAAATAATTTCTCTCTAAAATCTAATCTAGATCTACCCTGTTCCCATTTAAAACTGATAACTTTTATCCTCTTCCTACAATCCCTGATAAAGGGTCACTCCCCATCTTTCCCTTCTAAGGGAAAGGGCTGCTGTAAGTTCTCTTTGGTGCACACCTTACATGATGCAATGACATGAATGTTCAGTTGAATGTTTTACCCCTTAGAACTTGCCTTTTTTCTCAATTAATTCTGGATCATAAAAWGATTTTAAAAATACAGAACGTGGAAATAACAACTACTGAGTCACAATGATTGAAAATGAGATTGATAGCTGTTATAATCCTTGTTTCTCATGTGTCCCTTGATCCTTCTTTTCCCATCTTCTTAAACGCTGTGTTGTGTGCACTGACAGCTTACTATGAAACTTCTGAGAGGTCTTTAAGGTACTTCCATGCATAAGACAGTCCACTTGTTCAGAAGCACACCAGCAGGACAGAAATTTTATTATCTGGTCTTGATGCTACAGGATATTTTTCATTTATCTCTGATGGTTCTTTTACCCATTTCTTCTTGGGCATTACCTGTAAAAACTGAAATTTAATCTACTGTGTAGACTTTGCTAGACAATCATAATGACCTTTAGAAATTGTTTTATTTCTCAGGGATTAGAAGTAATGGGTGAAAAATATATTTTTATACTAATACATTTGCATATCCATTTTCCTGGCTTTATTTTTAAAAATTAAATATAAAAAATTTAGAAAGATAACCCTTTTCTTAATATTTAATAAAACTCAATGCAAWTAAACTTGTGTTTACTTTGTTTGAATGTGTTAATTTTCCTTACATCATAAAATAAAAAAATATAATTCCATGTGCTTATTTTTAAGACAAGGAAAATTAAATGATTTATTTGTTACCTCTAGACTCCAAGGAATGGGACACCAGCAGTTATGAAAGTACTTGTGATATTAACTTGCCAACAAACATACATTTTTACGTTCATTTCCAAAAAGAATCTTCATGAATTCCGCATGTTTTTATATGGACACAAATGTATGTTTATATAATRTTTACATAGCCAGTCAGTTAAATTAAAGATTTAAAGAGCAATATTTCCAAATGCTTACAAGCCAACAGCAAGAAAAGTCTGTGAAATACAGACTGTGTATAGTGTAAAAACAGTTTGTGCAATAACTATTGAAAGTGCCTATGCTAATCCCATTAATTTCAACTGACACTAAAGGRATACCCGTAACCAGTTTATGGATCAAGGGGAAGAACTATGAAACTTCTGACTTCAGGAAACAAAATGTGGCTTTTTGGGCCAGAAAGTGAAGAAAGCATGGCACAACATTAGCTCTGCTGTTTTTGCTGCTGCTAGGACTTATGCAGCCTGATGAGGCTTGTCTGGGTGGTGACCAGCCTTGCTTTCCCTTTTTTTTTTTCCTGAAACAAAAGAATGAGCTCTATCTTGGACCTTGGAGGYTACTGAAAATGTCACCCAGAAGCTGCCCACATAAATAATGAACAGAAGCATTTGTAGAAACTGGACTGGGTTTGTGAAAATGGGTGTGATTTCACTGTGGAATGAATGTAATTAGAATTGGTGGTCTGGTCATATTTCATGTGTGAATACTACAGATGTTGAGAAGGTTCCCACTTTCTTTATTGCTTGCTTGACCAGTTCTTGGTTCTTAATATTTCTTACCCTGTGSTACTACACTGTCACTTCTAGGTGACACAAAAAGCAACATGAATTTGATGGCAATATTAGWTTAAATAGTAAGAGTGTATTTGGGAGTTTTTTGATACAAGATTGTTTGTTCCTAAAGGAATTCTACTTGGTCTTGAATGATAACATTGAAATTGACCATCATGCTCATATCAGCTTTGGCTTCAAAAAAG
>NW_026623540.1:321474-332386 GCF_030028575.1 Malurus melanocephalus
AAAAAAAAAACAAACCTAGGGAAAAGGAAAACTTGAAAATACATCTACATAAATTGCAGACGATTTTCAAAAGATGAAAAATGAGTCATTGCTCTAAAGTGAGACCTAATCATTTGCAAAATCATCATGTTTTTGAAGAAACATATCAGTGTTGATGGACTGACTTAGAGAAATTAGCAGTGTTAAACGATAGTTCATAGCACTGACCTTCTGCATTGTGCAGTGGYTGGCTTTGGACAAGAAATAGTGAGGATTCTGCCTCCAACAGAGGTTGATTCTTTCAAAATTGTATAGTCTTATTAAAATCTGTTCAGTCCAGCTACACTCTTTTTTGTATGYTTTAAAGCAATAATTTATATGAAAATATTTAATTTTTGTAGTCAATGAAAAATCCATTTTTCAGTAAAAATAATGATTTGGCCATATATAGAAAGCACACTGAGTCATTGATTTGAAATCATCATACTAGAGCAGGAAAATCCTTTTTTTCTCAAAAAAAAGAAAAATCCTTTTTTTTCTCCAAAAGAGAATTAGCACATTTCTTTAATCCTTAGTCTTTAGGTATGGAATACTATGTTCTCTTTGTTGTCATTTCAAAGAAATCCCTTTAATCTCTCATATGCAGATTAGGCAAACAAAAGAGTAAATTCACTGAGAAGGAATCAAAATATTCTTGTTATTAAAATGAGAGCATTAGCAAGATCTAAATAGAAAAACTTGTAAACAAAATGTAAGTACACAAACTGCTTGCATGTCATATGATGAAATGTTACCAGGRAAGCTTAGAAAATTCACAAAAGTAATCAAATGAACATTTCTTCTAGTTAATGGGAAGAATTCAGGAACATCAGATTTTTTTGTTTCGATCTTTCTGATGGGACAGAGTTGTTGTATAATTTGTCATGGTTTTTTATAATTCAAATACAGAGCAAAACAAATTAGGAAGCACATACAATCTAAAAGTTGTAATGTAGGATAATGGATTTAAATTAGTGTATCCTGTAATGAGTATTTTTTGTGCTGACACAAATATTGTGCATGTAATTTCCACWCAACCATCAGAAAGGTATATCTGAGTGTTCAAGGACAGCAGAACCTTATCAATATCACTTTTTTCAGGCAGTCTCTAACAGGAGAAGGTATTTAGATATTACGATTAAATTAAGATAAAAATTAAGATAATTTTACGAAGTGTTTGCAAGAGCAAATACAAAAAAATTCAGGAAGTCAGTATTTCCACTATTGCTAATTAGGTTGAGTGTTACAATCACCATAAGAAAGAGTGGAGTATTAGTCCCTTTCACTCAAGATAGTGATTTTTTTTTTTTGGCATGTTAGTTCAACAATTGTGTACATCAGGAATAGCTTCAATTTTCTTCAAAGATTGTGTTACATTGCAGACTGAGCAATAGCATCAGGAGATCTATAATTCAAAATTTACCAGAGAACAACATTTTGCTGCATTAATATTATTCAAATTATAATTAATTGAAATTAGCAAATGCAAAAATGCTGTTAATAAACATCTGCTTACTCAAGGTACTGATAAATGTAAACTAGTAATTGATCCTTTCTTTCTGATGGATAGAAGACACAAATCCCTTAGGCAATGCAATGCTTAAAACATGTATTTTAATTTTCTTCTGGACAAAGGATGTTATCTGGAAAGGCATAAAAAGGACTCAAAGATGTAATTCATGAAACTATGGCAACATGTGATACAAAAGGTGGAGCTAGAAGGGCTGGAACCCATCACAAAATCTAAAAGGAAGTTAAGAAGGAGGTATAGCTCTACTTAGATCATAATCTAAGGTTAAGTMAAATTAAGACATCAAATAGGAAATTGAAGAAGAAGATAAAAAGTTAAGAGATAAGACTAAATTTACTTTAGACTCTAGCAAAAAGGAGTCTTGGAATAAATTTTAAATATCTCTGTGTATCACAATAGAACTGACTAATTATGATGGTGCAGCTCCACCTTGGTAAAAAGGAATAGAAATTAATTCAGTCTCCAATGTACATAATTTTGCAATCTTACTTTCACATACCTTAAATGCTGTAATGTTCAATCTTGCTTTTCTTTTTGACATCATTTGTAGAAGCATACTGTACAACAACAACAAAAAAAAAAAAANCAAAAAGTTTTCAAGGTTTAATCACAGCCAGCAACTCAACCCCACAGAGCTGCTCACTCACTCTTCCACAGTGGAAGTGTGAGGCCAGCAGGATAAAAGTGGTAAACTTGTGGGTTGAGAAAAAGACAGTTTAATAGGAAAATAAAAAGGCACATGTGCAAGCAAAACACAACAAGGAATTCATTCACTACTTCCCATGGCAAGCAGGTGATCAGCCATTACCAGGAAAGCAGGGCTCCATCTCTACCCAACCAAACCCAGCAAAAACACAAACCAAAAAAAAGGAATTATTACTTGACTGGAGCATAGTAATAGAGTAATATTTTCACAGGATTCATTTAGGGTCTTGTTTAAGGCTTATGGTTGTTTACTTAACCTGTCTGTAAGTACATGAAAAAATACAAGTAAAAAAACTGTTAAAATATACATAAATATTTATTCCAAATCAATAGGTTTTTTTTCTATCTGATATCTACCATTATAACAGACTTGAAAAGACTTTTGGTTTGAAAAATTTAATACTCCTGGAATTTAGTAGTATTTTTTCTCCTTTCCCCTTCTGTCATACCAAAAKAATTAATTTTGGAAAATGGCTGATGAATGTTCATTAAACAACAAGCACATGAAATAACTTTATGAATTTGCAAGTTGAAAAGAATTTTACTGCTGGAATATTCCTTTATTTCTTAACTCTTGTGTCTAAGGGCAACRGTTTTCATGAAAAGCAAACAAACTGAAAAGTTTCAGGCTGTTCCCATTGGATTTCAGTCTGCTTTATTTGGAAAAAAATGAGGAGTGCGTTCTTTGAGATTTACAAAAATATGATATACAAGGAAAATAGTCCACTCATTTTGTTCTGAAATGCCATGTAAGTAGCTGTAGCAACATAAACTAAGAAATCTTCATAAAGAAAGATTTTTCACAGACCTGAGGATGCACATAAGCATCCTCAAGATATCAGCATGAGATGTTCCTTATGCTACCCATCCAAAACTGTTTACTTTCACAGTAGTGTTTCTAAGAGATATATCKCTGTCTTTATATATTACTGGCTCCAAGAAAAAGCAACCCACTGAGAAGCAGTGAGAATAATTGGGGTTTCTTTACTTCATTAGATTTGTAGATGAATTTATACTTTATTGTTACTCACACTTAAAAAGCAATTTTTGGTACCTTTAACAAAATTTTTGTTTCTAGAATAAAGATTGCAAAGTTTGGATTAAAATTATATTGATAAGGACTTTGAGGATGATTTAAATATTCACTAACAGAATAAAAAATCAYAATGAGTTACTGGAGATTAAAGTAATTTGAGACTTGAGCTTCAAATGGAGGAGTGTAGTAATGCCAAGACATCGGTCAAGAAAAGTGATCATGAGATTAAAAAAACATGAGAAAGGGATTTAGGCCAAAGGATGGAATTAAATACAGAGATGTACCTTCAAACAAGTTGCTAACTATGTCTCAAGAGTATCCAAAAGGCTTTAATATAAGATAGCTCATGGGCTATCTTTTATCTCCTCCTCAACTTGAACAGGCATGACAAATCATTAGCCTTCAGAGTGACTGAATTTGGTCCCATTGGCTGAATTCAGGTGCATTTAAACATTACTGGTGAAACATCATAGAATATCCTGAGTTATAAGAGACCTGCAAGGATTATTGATCCTGGCCATGCGTACGACACCCCCAAAAATCACACCATATTACTGAAAGCATTGTCCAAATGCTTCTTGGGCTCYGTCAGTTTGGGGCTGTGACCACTTCCCTGGGGAGTCTGTTCCAGTGCCMRGCCACCCTCTGGTAGCTTTTTCTGATACCCAACCTAAACCTCTCCTGACACAACTCCAGGCCACTCCCTCAGGTGCTGTCCCTGGCCACCGCAGAGCAGAGATCAGTGCCTGTCTCTCCTGTTCCCCTCATAAGGAAGTTGAAACTGCAGTGAGGTCTCCCCTCAGTCTCTTTTCCAGACTGAAGAAGCCACTCCTCATATTGCTTCATCTCATGGCTCTTCATCKTCTTTATAGCCCTCCTTTGGATGCTCTCTAATAACTTAATGTCCTTCTTWTGTTGTGATGGGCAAAACTGTACATGGGACTTGAGATAAGGCCATACCTCAGTAGGTTCAGKGTAGGGAGGGACAAATACCTCCTTCAGGTGTTTGGTGATTCTGTGTCTGATGCTGCCCAGAACAGGGTTAACTGCCTGGGGCTACCTGTTTCACTTCTGGCTGCCAGTCCCTGCTGATTCATATTCAACTTGCTATCAACCAGGACCCCCAGGTCCCTTTCCTCAGAGCTTCTCTTCAGCCTGTCATTCTGCAGTCTGAATGTATATCCAGGGTTGCTCCATCACAAAATCTGGCACTTGCCTTTGTTAAACTTCCCACAGTTGGTAAAGATCACATATTCACAAAATTTTTTAAATAACTTTTGGGAGTAGTATTTTTAAAATCCTTWTTTTTATCAGGCAAAAATATGTGGCATATTTATGTGGCTCCTTATATACATTCAGATTTSTCATTTCTTGAAAAAATGCATGTTTCTAAACATGAGGGACGATAGGTAATTCATTCCACATGAAAAAAWTTTATGCGGAATATGACAGTATCAACTTCTATCTGTAGAGTCTTGCAAAATGGCACATTCAAATAAGTGGTGAATTGTTATTATATCCTGTTTATTCCAAAAAGAAACCAGACCAATTAATGACATTTCATTTTCAGAATTAAGCAATTGCAATAATTCTGCTTCAGACACAGTTTGCAATATGGTTTTCACCAATGCTACTAAAAAAAATCTAATAAAGACTAATGAAGGTCAGTTTCCTAAAGAAGAAGAGGCAAACTTCCCTAAGGAGAAAGAAAAAGAGATACTAAGAGAAAAAGGAGCAGAAACATTAAGCTAACACTGAGTACATTCACTTATTAATGATGCTGAGTGTAACCATAGGGTACTGAAGGAATAATAATGACTAAATATTTAGTTGCTACAGTTACTATCCTTGATCTTTCCATGAACCTCCCAAAGTGACAGCGGTGAGCACGGCTATGGATCAAGGCCAAGTTTGCACTTTTGCCCATGGACCATAATTAAAATAGATTTATGAATGAGGAAATGCCTGCAGAAAGAGATCAGTCTTGCAACATTTCCCAAAGGTCATTAGATTTTTTGAAGACTAAACTGTAGTTTAAATCTACCCACTTATTGTAGATTCTTCCCTTTAGAGCATATTTTTTACTGCAGAAAAGGCAGCTGAGTATGCATTCCAGTGAGATTCAGGGATRCTATTACTCACACTCATAGTTTGGCTTGTAATAGCCTTGATTATATGGGCATCATTGTTTTCAGTGGCATAAAAGGGTCTAATCGCTGTGCTTGCATAATGCAAACTGTTTCCTTTTATGAACCCATAGAAATAAAAAAAAATTGAGTCTGGAAAGGATTATTATGAATTTTAGATTTACCCCACTGGGCTCTTTCTTTACTTTCTCTGACAATATATTTTTCTTGAAAGTCCTACCTGCCATTGGTTACGTAATTTTAGCTGGATTTCATTGCCTTGTTTTTGAATTACTATGAAACACCATCCTATACTTTTAATGAGGGCATATTTTTTTCTCCCCAAATACACTTGTACTTCATATGGCAAGCTGAATAAGTGGGATGGGATGAAATGAAAGAACAACTTTTTCACATCTTTCATCAATACTTTATGTTAATATTCCAAAGAGAAAAAAAGGACAGWCAGGTAGAAAAAGTAAATTACAGCCCAAGAGTAACCCTGAGTACACAGATGAGGCTTGTTCACTTTTTGCAATGACATCAGCTTCTAGTACTTCCTTCCAATTCTGTGTCTATTTGATTGGAAACAGACTCTTCTGACTCTTAAAAATTCCTAGTCTCTTCATGCAAAGAATTTTTACATCCTCATTTAAAAAACTTCTGTGCTTGTACTTGTACATGATTTGTTTTTCAGCAAAATTGCACAATTTCTTTGTATTGAGATATGTTCTGTTCTAAAGGAAATGTCAGSAGAATATATATCAACAATCTGAGTGCTTCATAAATGAACACCCTATAGGGCCATATCTTGATTTTTCATGAATCTACATAGTACCATGGGCRTTTATGGCCAAATAAAAACATTCTAGGAACTGGCTGTTGTGTGCATTGATCATTCCCAAAGGAAATAATGATGAAGACAAGGTCATTTTGGATATCATAGCCTTAGTTTTCACTATAATATGTTTATTAYAAAGGCATGTTGAAGGAGGTTTTCCCTTCCTCTGTGCATTCCCCCATTTCTGATGTTAATTAATTTAAATTATTCAAGTAACTAGCAGTGTCTCCAGTGCAATAGTCCCACACAGAGATTGGTTGGGAATAACGCATTCTCATCAAATTGTTTCATCGGTGGCTCCCACCACTGTGAACATTTTTGTTGAGAGAATTGTCACCTAGTTAGTTTTCTGATTATCCTTCCCTGACAGATCAGTGAAAGAAACAATAGCCTGAAGGAGAGTAAGAGCTAACAATTACTGCATTGCATTACTTATTGTGAATAGACAGCTCTCTGGCAGATGCAATTTTATACAAAACATAATATATTCTAAGCTAGATAAGATACTTGGAGTTCATTATAACAGTGCTGAATGGTCGTAAAAGCCAAACAAAGTCATGGTGAGTACACAGTAGTGATAAGCATTAGTGGTATTGTTATTGGATAAAATATTCTACCATCACTGAGACCATTATTTCCCAATAGAAACATAGAATTTGAAGCCATAGTCTAACACAATATCTCAGAGTGAACTTCAAAATAAAATTTGACTTGATAGTTTCCTTTTGATTTTGTTGTTTAAAGTACATTATTTCAAAGTGAAACAGAAAGAAAAGGAAAGATGTGAATTTTAGAAATTTTGTGGGCCTGTTACATTATTTCTAACTTYGAGAAGACAGAGTTCAAATGACAAGAGCACAGTGAGATAATAGAATGACAGAGCGACTCAAGGATTTCAGTTCTTTAGAACTCTCCTTAAGTGAAAGATTTCCCTTGGCACACAGGAGATGAATTCAAGTTGCAGTGGTTGGTTCTACATCAGGACTGAGCATTTTCATGGTTTGCACAGCTAGTGACAGATCTCCAACTAGACCCTGTGCCACTGATTATGGCCCTGTGGGGGCCCTCTGGGGGCCTCTACCATTCAGTTCTCAATCCACCTCACTGCCCACTCATCCAATCYTCATTTCCTGAGTTTGCCCAAAAGGGTATCCTGATAGACTCCTGCCCTCACTGCTGTATTTTTAACCTTTTGTGTTGATCAGTGTCAGTTTATTTTGGAGATGGCTGGAACCAGCTGCATYCAACACAACCCTTAGTCTGTGCTCATAGGGGTGACCCCACTAAAAAAACATGGTCAGGTGAGGCAAATATAGCAATACAGAAAGCTAGTTGTGTGGGTCTTACAATCTTAACTTTATATAAATTTGTCTGTTAAAGCCAGATTTTATACAACTTATGTCTAGCATAGTTTTGTCAAGAGTTTTAACTGAAATGAAAGTAAGGTGCATCTCTTTGTTATCAGAAAGGTCCTAGAAATTAATATTTCATAATAAACAGTTAAACCAAAGATTTTAAATATTTTACATGCTTGTAAGGTTTGCTGCCTTATTTTTACCCAGGTTATTGCCAATAAAATACATGTACTATATTATTACAGAGAGAGTAGAAAAGGATTTACAAAGCATCAGCATTATAGGACAAAAATGGTCATTTTAGAAGAAAGCATATGCTCCAAATCAGCTGGAATACATTTGAAGATTTTGTCTTGACACATTTCTGTCTAATTATCAAGATACTGCTATCGATAAATGCAATGAATGAGAAGTCAAAGGTAATTCTAAGCTTTATTCCATAAAAGATGACTCTAAGTCTGAARAGTATTAGAGACCAATGAATATCTGATGCTGGTGCCTGAAATATGATGTTGTTATTCAGTTGTCTTCTCAAAGCCATTCAGGCAAGAAATGAGATGACCAAATAAAAGAACCCAGAAGGTGCAAATCACCTGAGTATTTCTGCTGTAGAGTATGAAAATTTGCTTTGCCACGTGGGAAATATTAATGAGGAAAAGCATCATGTGTCTCTCCTGTTATCAAGCATACTGTGACTCTGACGTTTAGCAAGGAATACGATTTATWGCTTTGTAGAGAGTTGATGAAACTACCTGAACACTCTGAACCAGTCCATTCTTATCTAAATATATTGTAGACTTGGTCTTGGGAAAGTAGCAGCCAGATGAGTTCAGGAAATTCACTAAAATGAGGATTAGGATTGATAAATGACTGGATAGGAGCATATAGAGTTTAAGAAGGTATGGAGGAGACAAGGAGAAAATCAAAACTATAGCTGCTCCTTTTTTGGGTATATACTATGAGCACAGGGGACTACAATTCCTTTCAGCAGCAGGGAATGCATTTTATATTCTCTTTCAAGGACAGAATAGAAACAGGTTGTCTGCACTGACCTCTTGGTATTTTTGGTCTGAGGTATTTGCTTGCTTTTGGAATACAGTGGAGATACTAAGAATTTACTTTTGTGCCTGAGATGGTACAGTGGTGTGATCTATTCAGGTAAAGTCTCCTCTCTGAATCACCATTAGTTCATTTCCAACGTTGCCAAGAATGTTAGAGAAATACTTAATTAAGAATCTTATGAAAAATAATTGTGTCAAGTTCAGTTCTTTTGTCCCTTGTCATCCTTCTCGATAAGAGTGTATCAGTARATGGCCAAGGAGAAAGAAAGAAAAATAATTAAGAAAAATAAAAAAGTAATACATAGTGTTTTGTTTTATTAACATGCAAAATGTATAAAAAAATTAACTTATGAGTGGAAGAAACAGGCAGAAAATGTGGATGTATTTATACAGCTSACAAGGTATGCCCACCATTTGTTTAAAGGATTTGTAACCTTTAAAGATCTAAATTCTCCTGGGTACCGAAGCCACGGCTGCTGCTTAGATACTTTTTCCATGTTGTTTTGCTTTTTCTCTCCCTTCAAGTTTGATTATTGCTGCACAATTTTCATGAGATATTACTTTTAAAATGTTGGGAAATCATATGCTTAATGCATAATTCTTCAGCTAACTTCTAGACACTGTATCTCTCCAACCAATTTTCCATTTAGTTTCTCCTGTTTTTTGATGGAACAAAGACATCCTAAACAAGGTTTAAGGGTGTTGGTTTTATTTGAACAAAAAATGTCAAGGATAAAAACCAAGCTCTAGTTCATTTCATTGCAGACATTAGCAGCTGAAAGGCAGGGAAAAAAGAAAGAAGTATTTCCACAGTAAACTATGATCATGTGATATAGAAACAATGCCATACAGGAGTAATGATCAAAATTTACATGGAAAATCTGTTCAGCAAATTCATATAAATTTCATACTTCTTGTCCAAAATATTGTACTAATAGAATTTTCACTGGTTGAGAAATGCTCACAGAAGTTGAGTTTGATTTCAAGAGAAAGTAAGTTTAATACAGAACAGAACCTTGCCCCTGTGGCTTCTATATATATTCTCAACCAAAATATTTATCTRGCATTTCAAAACCAAGCACAATGCATTGTTCAGAAACTACTTGATTATGACAGAAGTTTTGATTGGAATACGCTGGATGATTCCAACTGAAAAGTCATAAGTACCTTGCAGAATGTTTGGGGCTGAAAGGGAAAAATCCAATATGCATCTACTCTCTGAATTTATGCCTTGTACACAAGTACTCTCACAGCCAAAATCTTTCATCAAATTTTACATAAGCTGTTAGAACGCCTTCCAGGTTACTGGYAACATTCTACCTGTTGTGTACCAAAGGCTGAAAACCCTGGCTTTTTGATCTCCCTCCTGAACTTCCACATACAACATGTCCACTGTTGACTGTTGGGAGTGTTCTGTGACTTTGTCTTACAGAAGATCTTGCACAGAAAGCCACACAACCTGGTCCACGTAAAAARTTCACTTGTCCATTCTCCTCCCTACATTCCACAAGCTGCCACTTTTTCTAAAAGCTTATAGCAGACCAAGATGAGCAGGCTTCTCATTATAAGATGACAGTCAAACTGTCAGGTTCACAGGAACCTGAAGACTGTTATCAGGATCATGACTTTTATGAAGAGTGCCTKCTATAGGAAGGTGGGAAGATGACTTCTATGCAGCATGTTGCAGTTCACATCCGCCTTCACTTTTATTGACTTGGAAGGAAATTAAAGGCATGAACCTGGGGATTTCCAGTCTTTTTTAATAGAGACAGCTTGCCTTTAATGGTACTTTAAAAAAAAGGAAAAAACGAAAAAAAAAAAAAAAAAAAAAAGAACAGACAGTGTGCCCATTTTATTGAATATTTGGAAAAAAAATGAAGTATCTGAATTTAAAGTTTATCTAAGAGGCGGTGGAGARCAAATCGCCCTGGTTTTGCATTTATTGATGTCAAATCACTTTTTATCAGATTAGAGGAACTAATTCAAAACACAGCCTGTTTTTGTGTTCTTAATCTCTCTTTGGATACTTTGCTTAATGCTTTAGCTTGCATATGAGTATAGTCTTACTAGACTCCAACAGATGGCCTGTATCAAAGTTTTTCTTGAAAGAACTGTGACTAATGTGAGCTGACCTCATTAATGTAATGTGGTCTGTATGGAAATATTCTCTAGCTGTGAACTGAGTAATTTCAAAAGGCCCGAGTTAGAAAGGACACACTTTTTATACTCAAATGTCCTT
>NW_026623540.1:332397-338209 GCF_030028575.1 Malurus melanocephalus
TTTTTTTTTGTGTGTGTGTGTGTGTGTATATCTGTGAGGCAGAGATTATTGAAATAATGTATGTTTTGGGATTGTTCATGAGGTATGCTCTATAGTCACAGTTTCTTTATAAAGAGCTATAAAGTTCATTAAGTTATATCAATGAATGGTTTTTGGGTTATTTTATAAACAAAGGGGTTTGGTTTAATTTGGTTTCTCTTTTTAGAAATATTTCTGCTCTTAATAAGATACTCTTCGGAAAGACTCTTAACATTCAGGGTACAAAGGTTATAGATGAGAAAATGGCATTGTGCCTTCCCTCCTAGAAGCAGCAATCAGTCGACTCTACAGCCTTTTGTAGCAATGTGGTACCTTCTCTGCTGGGGACACAGGCTCACTGTCCTTGCACAAACTGGATAATGCAGAGCATCCTGACCATGACTGTTCACACTTGWGCTGGTCCACCTCTGAAACTAATGTCAGAACACTGCAAGCTACATGGACAACCAGATGGAGATGAGAATACATTAAAATMCCATTATGTTTTCGTGACAATGTCACTTCTAGCAGACTCACTAATGCCAAGCAGCTGTATCAAAACCATATGAGACCGGCAGAGAGACGCCCACCTGTACATAGACTGAACTGGCAGCCTGGAAATGAGATTTCTTCTGTTTCAGATCATGCACTGAGCTGTTGTAAAAGATCAAAAAGGTGAATTTAAACATACTTTGACTCTGAAGGATGTTTCTGCATTCTCCTAAAAAAGCGATCTTGATGGGGCTTTACCGCATTTAACATAAGAATGTAGCTCAGYGTAAACATTGTCCATGAATTTCACACTGCTGCCATTACATTGACAGTAGCTCGCTCCACAAATAACCCCACTGAAATACAGCAAGCTGTTTCCTCATTTGCTATTTTTAGTAATATACAACATGGCCAAACATGGCACTTGTGTAAAGTTCTGCTTCATTGCCTTTTCAGTTGTCAGTTATGAAGACACAATATCCCCTCTGAGATCTGTTTGAAAAATGAACTCTATCCTACTTAACAATTTTTGTTTATCCTGCATTGCTGTGATAACCATTAATGATAAGATTTAATGCATACTAGAAAGATTGCTTAAGGATCCCACAATTTTTGATAGTCAAATTAAACTGAACTGATACTGACAGATGAAATTGCAATGACATCAAGGAAAGAAGGCTATTGCGAWGTTATGATAACACAGAGGATGTTGGTGAAAAAGGTGAAGTACAGTGTGACAAATCTGAACCTGTTGCTCAGACATTGGAAAATGTGTTAGRATACTGTCCAGTGATAGGTCAATTAAGTTAAATTAAAGTAAAAYTGAGGTTCAGAATACTAGAATACTTCCATTGAAAATATTTTTTTTTAATTACAATGATTATAAAGTACCCAAACACCAACCAATCAGTCATAAGACAAGGTAAAAGTTAATGAAGTGATAAATAACAGTACGTACAAATCCAAAAACTGACCACTCTGAATTGTTTGGAGGAAGATGCTGATCTGAACTAAGTTAATTTTTAAATAGCCAAATTCATGTTCACACAGCTTAAAAGAAAAAAAACAAAAACAAACCAACAAAACAACCACCAAAAACCAAAATGAACAAACCTAACCAAGCAAAAAGCCATTTATGTTACAATTCGTTAGATGAAAACAGTATCCTACAATCAGCGATAATGTGAAGGAACATAATGTCACCAAGACAGAAAGTGACCTTTTTAGATAGGTATTTTAGGTGGTATTAGGTGGTATTATTTGACTATTTAAGCAGCAACTGAGTTATGTTAGAGAAGATGCTTCTGAGGAATATTTTATGTGGTCATTACTGTGGGCCTTTTGCCAGTGACTCTGAAGCGTGCTGGTCACACTGCAGCACACTTGCAGTCTCCTATAGCTGGAGGCATCACCCTTTCAGACCCATGTCCTTCTGGGGAACTTCAGTCACCCTGAGATCTGGAAAAGTAGCACAGTGAGCTGCAAACAATCCAGGAGACTCCTGGAACRCTCAAAGAATAACTTCTTGAGCCTGGTAATAGCCCTACAAGAGAGGACACAATGCTGGATGTGATGGTCACCAGTAAATGAACTAATCAGGGACATCAAGACTGGAGGCAGCCTGGGCTGCACTGATCATGCATTGGTGGAATTTGCAGCCCTCAGGGATATGGATCAGATAAGGAATAAAGTTAGACCCTTGACCTTTCGGAAAGCAAACTCTCTGCTCTTCAAGGAGATAGACAATAGGATCTCCTGGCAGACTGCCCTTGGGGACAAGGGAGTGTGACAGAGCTGTAGGCTCTTTGGCAAAGCCTTCCATATATCACACAAGCTAGCAACCCCCAGGAGCAAAAAATCAGACGAGAGAGGCAARACTGGCATGGCTGAGTAGGGARCTGCKGGTCAAAATAAAGAGCAAGAAGCAAGAGCACAGGCAGTGGAGACAAGGACAGGTGGCCTGGAAAGAGCAGAGAGATGAAGTGTGGCTGTGTAGGGATGTGTTGAGGAAGGCAAGGGAAAGATGGCATTGAGCCTGGGAGGAGACACGGACAACAACAGGAAGGGATTCTGCAGGATGTTAACTAGAAAAGGAATGCCGAAGTGTGGTCTGCAGTATGCAGAAGGTCCAGTATGATTGCAGTTTAAACATATTGTTTGTTCCTGTTGTGTTTAAACAGCACATTGTTGATTCTCCTAGACTTCATAGTAAATATTACTACGTGTCTGATTTTTCCTGTCTTTCCTCCTTGTTTTCCTGATTTCTCTCTCCATGGTCTGTGAAATATGCAGGCTTTAATGCCAAACTTACTGAAAAAAAAGGAAACAAAAACATTAAAAATAATTTTGGAATTTAATTTTCTTGTTTTAGAATCAGTGAAATCAAGTACAACACACGTGTGATAGAGTATAAGATTGTGGAATGCAGCTTGTTTGGTGTGTTGACTCCTGATTCTTCTATATCCTTTATAATCTCATGCTTTATGATTTACAGATCATCCTGTATATTCTCCCTTCCTTTTTTCCCTCCTTTTTTTTTATACTTGTGAACAATATTGGCTTGTTTGCTTTGTTTAGTTCATGAAGACAAATACTTTTTTTCACTCAGTCATGAAGCTGGCAAAGACTGAAATCTCAGAGGTTTAGCTTCTTTGTGAGAGATTCTTTTTCCAGCAGCTCTACATCTAATTTTCTTTGTATACCATCATCTGAGATTCTCAAGGTAGTGCTTATTGGCAGTGACCTGCCAGACATCGCAGGTCTTAAGGATGAATGAATAAATAACTTTGCTGAATGCTGCTGAATATGTGATAACGCAATTAGTATTCTTGCCAACTGAATTGAAAATGAGATGTTGTGTCTTTGGGGACCATTGTACCCTTTTGTAAATGCTTTTTTTTTTTTTTTTTTTTTTTTTTTTTTTTTTTTTTTTTTTTTTTTTTTTTTTTTTTTTTTATTTTGGAAAAAATATATTTCTATTGAACTATATAAGAGCAGTTTGTTATTATGGTCTGTTTGTACCAAGTCAGTATGCATTTCTTAAAATGTTTTTTTTTTTTTTTTCTATTTTCTTTTAAATACATCAGATACATATGAGCTAAGCAAAAATATCGATTATAAATTAAAATAGCTTTGCACTGTATATTAGGGGGCCTCTTCTGATTTGGCAATATTCAGTTTACAACACTGCTTAAGAAAAAACAGAAAAAAATACAATTTATTGAGTTTCTTTTTACACAAATATTACTTATAATTCAATACACTATTTTAMATTTAGAGCAATATATATAGGATGAAGTGGAAAAAAGCATAGGTTACACTACATATTAACATTATCTCAAGGTAGATCAGATCAGTTAATTTCTAAGATTTGCTGATGACAGWAGGGTGTTTGGTACAATGGCAAAATATCAGATGACCCTACTCATCTTAATATTTAATTCTTAGATTAGTGAATGCTAATCAGCCCTGAACAGATTGGTTGCTTATAGGTGAACAGGAAACAGTGCAAAGAATGGTTACTATTTTTTTTTTTTTTTGGAAATATCAGGGTAATATTTTCCTCAAAAACACAAGAATGCTGATATTCTCCTTGGAAAACCTCACAAGGGATGTGTATGATTTACAGGCTGTATATCACTTCCACTGCTGATACATAAACTGAAGTTATTTATAACAATGATGATTCCCTTCAGGTGAAAAAATAATTCAGGTGGTTCTCTACTTCAGCCTTCTTAACATCATAGTGAAGTATTTTGTAGTTCAGAATGTAGCAGTGAACAAAAAGAATAATAATACAAAGAGAATAAAGCCCCAAACAACTAACAATGCAGGCGTACACCTTGCTAGTGGTGCAGAATGCCAGAAAGCCTTCCAGCCAGAGCAGACCCTCAGTGAAACTACCCCAAAAGTTATGCTGCTCTTGGAAGCTGGTGATTTCATTTCACCTTGCATACTATGGAGAATTAATGCAGTAGGTCAGTGACTTGCTCAGACAGCAGTACCTGTACTGACTGAAATTATCTTATTTTATTTTACTATGGACAGCCAGAATTAGAAGAGGAATAAGGAATATTATTTACATTGTAAAACTTCCACACTCCTGAACAGCCCACACTTATGGAAAGGGTGCTGTGTGACTCCATGCAGTCTGAACTAAATCACATCTTGCTGGTAAGGGCAGGTAAGATTTTCAGAGCAGTTCTGTAACCATTCTGTGTATGGAAAATGAAATAGGTCTGAGGGAAGAGGAAATAATTTGAAAGAGTTCATTGCATGAACCAGCCAGCAACATTTCTGTCTTACCTATTTCTCTTGCTGTTTTTCCCCAAGCGACATAAACATGAAATTTTTTTCCCATCTCCAGCCCTCAGAACTCTGGTGTTCTGTGCCTGGCAGTGTTCTCTGGTGATGTGTAAACTGAGGCTTTATCCC
This sequence comes from Malurus melanocephalus, assembly GCF_030028575.1. Taxonomy (NCBI): domain Eukaryota; kingdom Metazoa; phylum Chordata; class Aves; order Passeriformes; family Maluridae; genus Malurus; species Malurus melanocephalus. Next base: position 337,342 of record NW_026623540.1, read on the forward strand.
AGAAATGTACTATTTCACTATGACATAAAAGTGAAGATACACTTCTGCATGAAATGAGGATGTGATTGTGTGTCTTATACCAAAGTTTAGCCTTTTCCAAACCCACTAGCATTTTGTGGCTATGTTTTCCAGCCTGAACATACAGTGCTTATAGCTAGGAAATATTTCTGCCTTTTATTTATTTTGAAAGATGCCATTTTTGAATTTATTAACTAATGAATGCTAGAAATTGTAACATTTCTTGCTTGTGAGGGGTAGGAAGAGATACTGCCCACTTATTATCTTTCTTTAAAAAAAAAATAGTGCCTCTATTTTGAAAAAATATCCTTCTGTCCCTTTGAAAATAAGGTGCTACCAAATGCAGGTATAGAGAAGTACAATGTAAAATCTGATGTGGGGAATTGCTGAATGGCAAGGAGCTCTGCAGATCTCCATAGAGTACATCCCACAGAATATAATATGATCTAGAAAATAATCATCATATCCCCACCATTTTCAGGTTGTCATTCTTGTCTCAGATGATTTTTTTCTGTTAGTATCACAAAGARAACTTTTGGTAATGAGCAACAAAATGGTTAATATTCATGCCATTTAACCATTTTATGCATCAGGATATTTATAAAAATACTAGATGTTCATCTGAAAAAAAAAAAATTAAGGGTAATAATGGGTCCAAACCATTTCAAAATATTCTCAGTTTCTCAGATAATTTTAAAAATTATTTTTATTTTTTATCCTTAAACCTAAGAGTTTTCTGACTGGGTGATTTCCTTTTCTCTTCTCTTCTCTTCTCTTCTCTTCTCTTCTCTTCTCTTCTCTTCTCTTCTCTTCTCTTCTCTTCTCTTCTCTTCTCTTCTCTTCTCTTCTC
>NW_026623540.1:338219-368915 GCF_030028575.1 Malurus melanocephalus
CTCTTCTCTTCTCTTCTCTTCTCTTCTCTTCTCTTCTCTTCTCTTCTCTTCTCTTCTCTTCTCTTCTCTTCTCTTCTCTTCTCTTCTCTTCTCTCTTCTCTTTMCATTTTTATCCTTTCCATTTGCAATAGTAAAGTAGACACAACCAAATTTTTGAGAGATATGTTCTTCTGATCAAGTTTTGATTCTGAATAGCTCACAGATTTCCTGACAGCCATAAGTATTCAAGCTCAGTGGGTATTTGTGCTCTCTAGTATCTATAAATATATGGCAGATTTTTGATTGTTTTATGATGGAAMTTTATTTTATTTTATTTTTGCCTTCACAGTTGGCTTTGGGATTTTTTTTTTCTGCTTTATAGACCCTTGTCTTTTTATTAGTTCTATGTTCCCTGTTGATTTTATGTTTTATATCCCTGCTGTCACTACCAGCATCTCACTGTAAACAAGAATGTTGTATCTCAGTGGGTTATTTTCTCTTAATAACCTGTGATACAGTATATAAACAAACCAGAGAGGAGTTCACAGGTGCAATTTATTAGAGTTATTGCAATGTGACTTCAGTAATGCACCCAAGTTCTTTAAAAACTTTGGTATGTTTTGAGTTGAAGACGACAGCTATATACTGCAGTTCATGAGAGAAAAATAAATATCAGTGTAATGAAATATATCCAAGTCCAACTCAATAATAATTGCAATTTCTCAGTGTCAATACTTGGAGACTCATGTGTACCTCAAATAATTCAAACTGAAGTATACCAGTAAGGAAAGAATGAACAAAACAAAGTGGCAAACCAAATAAAATATTCTGTGCTCCCTATATTTGCATCACTGTTCACTGCATGATAGCGTATTTTAATCTTAATACTCTCTGGTTAGACTTCATGATATAGAATCATATTTCAGACCTCTCCATTGTACCTATGGAGAAGCGCTGCATAAAACAAGAAAAGCATAGTTCAGTGATTGATTGASTCCTATTCAAAGTTGCAGAGAAGCTCCCCAGATACTCAAACTAATTTTTAGCACACTTTTTAGAAAAKGTGATGAAGGTGAAAGCCAAAATTTTATCAGTAATAATGTATCTGCTTGTCCACAAACCAAAAATAGAGCTGTCAGCTCTGAAATACCTGTGAAGGCCACTGTGCTTTTCATCATTCACTGCTGTTAAAAAGAAATTAAATCAGAGAATCTAGTGCTTGATATGAGTCAGATTAAAGGAAAAAGATAAAGTGTTCAGAGCAGCTAAAAAGCGGTTTGCACCCTACCCTTCCTCATCCTTATAAACTGATATGTTGGCTAAAAAAAAAAAAAAAAAAAAAAAAAGCTGTTCACAATGTTTTGGAATCACTCACCATTTTCAGAAGTCTGTCATAAAATAATATTTTAGAACTCTTTCAACTCAATATTACGAGTTTTATGTGTTCAACTTTACACTTTATGCTCTTTTCTAAGATTAATTTATGATCATTATCTTCTCTAGACATTGGCATAACTCCACAGAGAGTCCAGGTGGTATCATGAAAATATGACCAGACACATAGCTAAAGAATAATCTTTCCTTTTAAGGAGGACAGTTATTCTGTCTTACACCGCAAAAATGCAGATTTCTGACATAAAAAATCAAAGTTATTGAAGGTGTTTCAGTTGGAGCTATTTCATACCTGTGGAAGCTCTAGATATCAGGTACCTTATTTTGGTGAAATATCAGATTTCCCAGTCTTACCCATTCTACAGTTTACAGAATCGATAATCATATAYCCTTGGTGTCTCATGTAAGGGGAGCAGCTGATCTAGAAAGGTAAATTTATTTTGGTCAATTATTTTTGTCAGCAGAGTGATTCTGCACAGAAGACCTTTTACTCTGGTTATCTTTGTTTTTAAATCTCTGTTGTTGATGTTAATAATTTCATTGTCAGAAATTAAATTCTCTGAATGACTATAGGCTAATATCTGTTAGGAGATGCTCAGACAAGAGCCACGCCTATCCYGGGTTTTCACATTCAGTAAAAGCCTTTGTATACCTCTACCATATGCATAACCAAATTTTGCCTTCCTAGGTAGGAATGAGTCCTGTGGGATTTATGGACATGAAAGTTCAAGGGTTTTTAGCAGGCAGCAAGGACTGAGGGAAGGTAACATCATGACAGCAGTACCTAGGTCCTATTTCCACTCCTGCCTTGTAAGTTGCTGGGAATGTTGCTGCTGATATTAAAGGCAAAAAGATCAGGCTTGTTTCTCCTACATAGGGGCAATCAGGATTCAATGACAAATGTGACATTTCCAGCAGAGAGAACCTTCGTTGGCCTCAGAGAGAACGGATCCTAATCTTGTGCAGCGGAAATTTCTGAGTCTCTTACAAAAGAAGGAAAATCTGTTTTAACTGAAGCAAATAATGCACCATCTGTATTACTACCATGCTAATTTTGAGCAAACAGTATGGAATCCTATTTCAAAATAAACTTATAGCAGTAGTATAAAAAAAGAGTATATGTTTTGATATCAATTCAGATTTTCTTAATATTTTGTACCAATTGGGGCTAGTGAATTTTTAAATCTATGTGAAGTTCTATGAATTTTATGCTCCTATTTCAGCTACCCATATTTCACTAATCCATTGGATTTAACACAAACATATACCTAGAAACAGGATTTATTTTCTAGGAGATTTCATAATGGTCTACTGTTGACTGGTAACCATAGACTGAAGCTTTGAAAGTATGAAACTCACCCATTTATTTAGCTTTGTGTTTTTTACTTATTGAGTAACTATTCAGTTTTGATTTCATGTTAATTGCTTTGCTTTTAAAGTTCCAGGCACTTACTGAATAATTTCATGTGCAAAGAGGTTAAAGCTAAACAATGTAGACAAACAGAAGAARCTTTCTTTGAGAATGCTGTTGGAGTTTGGCTTGCATGTCACGTACTGGGCCATAAAACGTAAAATAGATGTCTCCCTCTGAAAGCTCTGCAGTGAGAGAATAGTCTTAAAAACAGGGGGAGGGGAGGTTTAAAAAAAAAATAAAAATAATAAAAAACCCACCACAACATWAAAAAGTATTACAGTATCTGAGAGATACTATAATTCAAAGGTGCTAGGTCAATGTAATCTTACACATTTAACAGAGTTTTTTAATGTCAACAGATCAGAGAATAAATTTTGTAAATCTATTTTGTGTRCAAGAATCCACTCTCCCAGCTTGGTAATGCTGTATTTTAGCAATCGTTGTGGTATAAAATCAGACTTCAACAGGAATGCTTCAGTTAAAACCAGTAAGAAGCAATGGTGCTTYATTTGTGATAAATTAACATTAAAGAAAAACATCTTGGTAATCTCCTATACTATTTAGAGRAATAGTGATCAAAGGTAGAGACATTCAAAGAAATAGCACTCTCATRTATTATGTACTGGTGCAGAAAAACTGTCAGTGATGGTGAATACAATTATTATCAAGGAATGCTGTGGAAATGCTTTTAAAACTGACATTTATACATCTTTGCTGCAAGTTAGAAGGATGGGAGTAAAAGGAAGCCAGATAATTTAACCTGCTACTACTTATGATGGTTTAATTATACTGCTAGTTTTTCTTGTGATGTCTTGTCAATGCATTACTTTTTACACAGCCCCTGGATGGGCAGTCAATTTCATTGCAATTATCTTGCCATAAAAAAAAAAAATAAAGAAGACTGGAATATAATTTTCAAAATAATGTGCTCTTCCTTCRTACTAGTAAAAATAAAAAAATCCTTTCAATTCTCAAGTATGCACTAAGAGGAGAGGCTGTAGGAAGATTCTGGTTTTGTGCTTTGTCTAAACTGTTTACCCTGATCCTTGTCAACAACAGCAAACACTATGGAAACCTGCTGCATAAAGTACAAAACTGTGTGCAAACTTCATATTATTTATTTCCTGGGTGTAGGCTAAACAAGAMAAACTGTTACTGTTCTGGTGTCTCCCTGGGGTCTGAGGATTAAGCATGACAATTCCAGCAGGAATGATTGATAGGACATCACAAATGTCATTCTCCTGTTTTCTTCCCTCTTAGTAATGCAGCAAGCACTGCCAAAATTCACCCTTCAACTTCTTTCCTATTGTGGGAGGAAGAAGATGGTATTTTTATTCTTTTGTTTGCAATACTCTCAAATGAATCAAAACACCAGATTCATATTTCACAAGCTTTATTTGAAGTACTTAAGAAGATTTTATGGTGAATCCAGTGACTCCCATAAYTCTTAATTTCCCTAAAAGCAATACTTTATTTATGATCATGGATCAGAATTAGCTCTTTGTAAAAGAGAAAACCAGTAGAAATACTGATTACTATACATCATTTTTTGTGACTTTATCATCATATATTTAATATCAACATATTTGACATATTTCTAAAAACAATATTTCACTTAATCTAGAATATATTATATCCATTACTGTACATAMAAATATGTATTTTTTAAAAAGGACCTCTTTTTGCGAGTCTTGTAATTGAGGCTGGAAAATACAACCTTTAATATTCTGAAAAACAGAAAAATATTGCTTGTGAATTCTACAATGTTTTTGCAACTSCTATTATGAAGATTTCCTTGTGTATGCTTTTGAACATTTGCTGTTGACAATACTGAAGTCATAGAGTTCCGCAGTCCCATTTTTTTTTGAAAGGTGATGAATCATTTGGCAAAACATTTCATTAAATTCCTCTGTGTAAAGGGGAATACCTCTGTGTAAGGTATGTCTACCTCAGTGACTCAGTGTAAACTTTCTTTGTAACTGATCTCAGCAGCATTCAAGACAGAGGGGRAAAAAAGCATGGGGGTATGTATTGGACAGAGTTTCCACACCCCTCTCAATCTTTTAATCTTTCTACCAGCATGAAGGAAATGTTCAGGCCAAAGAGTTAAGTATTCAAGGATACCCAAAACTCTTCCTTCTTTAAAAGCAGCTCTTCTGTACTTTTTGCCTTGGTAGGATAAATTATTTCCTCTTTTTGTTTCCAAAGAATCTACACTGATTCTTCTGCCAGATGCTACAGGGAATACATGTTTTCAAAGGAAATGGAAGTACTTAAGAATTTTAATAAAGTAAAAATAATATTTCAGAACTACACTGCCAACTGGATTACAAATWAAAAAAAATCCAACTTGAAGAAAATGCCTCTTTTGTCATATGTTTTGGGACACTTCTTCATCTGTTAAGATGTGTGGGAAAGAAAAAAAWGAGATAAATTACTTGTTTTCCTTTTTTACCAGCTGCAACAACAGGTAGCAATCTCACTTTACCTTGAATGTGTCATTCATTACAAGCTACTTGCTCTCAGTCAGGGGGATTTATAATGGTGGAAAATCACCAGGGAACACCACTACTCATCTCTGAAATAACACACCACAGACCATTGAAATTAATACTCATTTAAAGAGTATTCAAATAAAGTGCTTTGCTTGCAGCTGGTTTCCTTACCACTAGCTGAAGGTAGGCAAACATTGTCCTTCCAACCTCAGCAAGGGAATTTATTTAACACTTAAAGCAAATGACTCACAGTGTTATAGSGCATCTAAATTTGCACCTATCCTGCAGTACATTCTTGCCCATCATTTAAACCATGTCATTCTCTGCCACTACCCCAGACTGCATCTGTAATAACCCTGTGTATGAGCAATTATTTCCACTAAAGTGTCTACTCCATACGCAGATTTGGGGATGGCACAGGAGCAGAGAAGGATTGATTTCTGTGCTCTATGACTGTAAATGGGATTTAAGTAATAAGTTCAAGGAATTTTAAAAAATTATGAAATATAAAACTCCTCACAGTTTCTTAGTGATGTCATTGGCTTTATTAGTTATTGACCATGCAACATTGGTTAAGATCAAGGTAAGCTGTTAACAGCATTGAGATAGAAAATTAAGAGGATTGTCATCTTCCAGTGATACATTTTTTAATGATGACAACACAGATTAGTCAGGSTCTAAAATGTTTAGACATCATGGCTTTTTGAAAGTTACAATTTCCTCCCAGCATAATCCTGACACTCACAATCCTCTGTTAACTTATTCTACTGGATTATCTCAGAATTTTGATCATTTTGCCAGTTGAATGCCTTACTAATGCTACTGGATAAAGTTCTAATCTGATGCCACTCATGCAAGTCTGTCTCAATTCTTTAGTTTCTTCAGAAGCAGCACCAGTACTTTATTGCAAAAAACTTTTAGACTCCTTACTTGCATTTCAAATGACAAAATATGATCTGCAGTATCCCTGAATAAATTTTGAGTTTCTGGGTGAACCTCAAGAGGTACATTATTTATACACACACACACASACACACACACASAYAYAYAYAYAYAYAYATATATATATATATATATATATGAATGAGACTGTGTGAGAATGTGTGTGTGTATGCATACATATAATTATGTGCCCATGTATTTTTAATTTTAAGAAAATCTTTAGGATCCCATAATCAAAAATCACAGAGCAGCTAGTGTAAGTRCTACATTAATGAGACATATACCAGTAACTTTCCCTCAGCTTCATGAGACCCAAGTAACACAACTACTCTCAGTGAAGTGATCTGATAATATTTATGTTAGTATCCCAGTCAGCCACAAGAAGACTGCCACAATTTTAGTTCTTTCAACTAAAACCTGTCACACTGTTATCAAAATCATCGTCGTTTCCTAGTTTGCAACTTACTTTAATGTACACAAAAATGTGTAAAATTCCTAAGCAAATTATGATTATGTCTGTCTGCGGTGGAGTTAATTTTCTTCACACAGCTTGTACGGTAATGGGTTTTTAGATTTGTGCCTAAAGCAATGCTGATAACACACCAATATTTCAGCTGTTGCTGAACAGTGCTTGCACAATAAGGCCTTTTCTCACTGCCTCACTTTCCATGTGAATAGACTGGGGGATAGGCAAGATTTTGTGAGGATACACAGCCAGGAAGATAACCCAAACAAACAAAGATATTTCCTGCTATATAATGTCATCTGTGRCAATTAAAACTAAAAAGAGAAGCTTTTAGGAGGGTTAGCCATATTTTGCTTGGGAGGGAATTAGTCTACCCTTGGAAGGTGCTAGTGACTCCCTCTGCATCACTGTTTATGTTTTATTTTCTTTCTTCTTTCTTCCACTTCTCCTTTTTTTTATTATATCATTTTTAACTGGACCCATACGTTTTCTTGCTTTTACACTTCTATTCCTCTTCTGCTGTCCCACTGTGGACAGGGGAGTAGGTGAGCTTCTGAATGCTGCTTAGTTGCCTCAAGAGCTGAACYTACAACAGGTTAGTTACTAAAATAATCAAAGGTCTATTTTGGAAATTACTATTTTCTGTACTAGATAAAGTCTTTCATGCTTTATTAATTATATTAAATGCAATAAGACCTTTTTTTTTCCCTTAAATTCTCAGCATTAAAAGCTTGACAAATGTTCCAGTTCAAGACAGCCTTTTTTTCTAGTCCACATTGTGTTCAACTCATCACTAGGTGTGGCTAAAGTCAAAAAACTGACGACCTGTTAGGAATAGAGCTAGGAGCTTCTAAAMCCAAAAAATTATCCAATATAAACAYAATTTCACTTTTCTGCCTTTCACCAGAGAAGAATCATGGTGCCAGGTGGTTAGGGTTTGTGATACCAGAGCTTGGCATGAAGTGTCCTATCATTATCACATTCAGCAGCAGCAAAGGATTTTTATGSATGTATGTGGAGCAAAAGAACTGGGAAGGGACACAAAAATTGTGTAGAAGTGGACTGGAAAAAAGCAGTCAGGCTTTCAGACAAGRAGAGGATATGGATTTATGGGAAAGACTCCAAAGGATTTCAAGCAACTGGGTAAACACTCAGAGAAAGGCAATGGTTTTCTCTAAAAGGTCTCATGATGATATATGAGTCCATTTTACCTTGCTCCCTATCACATGATGTAAGCTGTCATTGCTCCACCAATTTCACAGTAAATACTACTCCTAGAAGGAAGTAGATCTKCAGTTGTATGCTCTGCTGACGTCAATTTATGCACTGAAGGCAGTGATTGTAGAGGTAATCCTTTAAAAAAAATCCCTGTGTAGAGTTACAAACTTTCTGATTAAATACAAAGCAAAATATAAATATTTCAAACCAGCTTTCTCCTYTGAACAGTAAATTCAAACTTAGAACAATTCCAAGTTTTCTCTTTTTTAAAATCACTTTGTTTTAGGTCCCCTTTATTTTCTAATTTAGAAGTGTTTGAATTTGTTAGTAATAGASTAGACATTCTTCACTTTAAACAGACTAACTGCTGAACAAACACACAGTGCCATCACCAGCTTCAACACTCCCACCACCTTCACACAGTCCTTGTAATCACATGTTGAGGTACAGACACTTAAATCTTTGAAATACAGAACTTCTATTCATAAGCTATGAAAGGTCTGAGTCTGTATGTGGAAATAATTCAAGTATTTTGGTGAATATGTCACAGGAAAATCAATTCATAAATCACACCATTTTCATTGAGTTTGGACTCATATTTTTTTGACTTAGTATACAATGCTTCTGAACTGGAGATTTATAACTACATTCAATTGAAAGCCTTGTCAAACACTAATTTAATTTTAATGATGCAAACCATTTACATATGCACACACACATATGCATTCAGGCTAAATACAAGGTTCCTTTACAGGTCTAAATATACAAATGTAAGTTTTGAATATTTGTGAGAGCTACTTTCTTATGTCTGATATTTCCAATGTCAGCAAAAAAAGAAAACTTTCCTTTTAAAGGCGAAATATTGCCAGTAATTTCTTTTCCATAACAAAAGTTAAATTACATTTCTTTTGAATATTAAACATTGTTTCATTATGTTTAAGCAAGTGGATAATTATGCAATAATCCCATACTAATTTATAACCACATGTATTGCCAACATTAAGTGAAGTGAACTATGTGCTTCAATGTAAATAACRGGATAAATTGGAAGGTTAATTGAATGTATGACTGCAGTCAGCAGCCTCCTATCTTAGAGAAGAAAGTCAAGAAATACAGATTGATATCACCATTCTGTTTTCATCACTGCACTTTCTGCTCTTCTCCTTTGCTATCCTTATTCATTTTTCATGACTTKGCTATTAGTCCTTCTTATCTTTCTGTACTTTTCCTCCCTCCTCTCCCTGACATTGCTGTTGCAAGAACCAAAACCCTTCATAATCTATTTTCCCTTTGTATTACCATCTACCAACAGGTGGGGTAAGAAGAAGACACCTGGCACTTAAATTCCAGCCTGGTGAGTATAGGAGATTGTTTATAGTTCTTGTCTAAAAGAAACAAGAYTCTGTGCCATTCTGATTACTCTGGATTATCTTCAGAACACCTTGCAAATTTGATTCTTTTTCCATTACTAGACATCTCAGCATGAGGTCCTATCTTGAACCTGGATCTTAATTAGTTCACAGCAAAAGATAACAGTGTAAAGTTCCTCTTGACGTTAATTTTACTCTTTTTGCTGTTTTTCAGGTCCATTTTTGTATGACAAATATGTACTTAAGATGATAATGCTGCAAAACCTTTTTTTCAGTGGGGTACGGTCAGGATTGTAACTCACAGAAATTTACCTAACAGAGATGTGCAAAACTTGTTTTCTGATATTTCTGAGAAGCCATTGAGCCAGATTTGAATAATTTCATCATGTGGTAAAATTTCATTTTCATTAAATACTTCCGTTGATTTCCTTGTGAAATATGTTATAAAATTTTGTCAAGCCTGGGAAGGTTACAGTTCATAGTTTTCTCTCGTTTTTCCTCTCCTTCTTTTTTCCACAGGCTTGTATCTTTTGTGTAGCCCACATTTACCCCCTGTCCCTGCCTTCCCATTATTCCTTTCCATATCAAATGTGTGAAAGATTCAGAATGCAAAATCCTAATGACAAGACCTGAATCCACAAGTAGAAARTGCAATGTTTGCTTTGCACTCCGTGCTCCAAACTCTGCACCAGCGGAATGGCATAGAGATTGGATTTAGATTTTTCTGTTAATTCATTTTATTTTTTTTTTAGATCTGTGGTCTTGTTTGAGAAGACAAAGAACCCAAAACTGTTCCTTTTTGTCATTTTTAGAAAATGATTGTTCACAGACATCTACACCATTTTCTTTTGAAGCTCTAACCATGTAAAACATATATTCATTTCAAACATTTGCTAGATCCTTTCTCAACAGTATCAGTCTGTATTTGACCTTTTTTGCCTAAAGAAGCTAGACCATAGAAGCACAATTAGATTTTGAAAAGTAAGCAGCTTGAGCAGACATATAATAAATAAGATGTTTGCAAACCCTATAAGCCCTAGGTTTTAGAAATTTCTTTAGGACTTGTAATTTCACAGGAAATTGTGAAAACTGTGGAGGTTTGCATTATTTTGAAAGTCCAATGGATCAGCAACCCAAATAGAGAGCAGAGGAATATTCCAATTTCTTACAGACTTTTTAAAGTACAGAGGAATTTTGTGAGGAAAACATCTTCTGTTCAAAGGTTCTAAAAAATAGGTGAAAAATACTGCTTCCAGAATACCCAATCTCTTAAAGCGGCAGATGAATTAGATAGAATCTCAAGCTTTTTTTGTAGTCAAATGTCCTTTGGTTCAGTTGTTTTTGTTTCAAATTCTATTTTACTCTACGTACATCAGAAGAGTAATTAATATATACCCTCAACCACATTCTTAGTAGAYTGAATGTTTTTTCTGCATCTTCCCCACTATCCAGTGATAGCAATTAAGGGAAACTTAATASATATTCAGTACTAATCAAAACCTAGTTTTTTCATCATTGTGAACCTTCTTATCCTTTTTAAACTCCTATMTGACAAACCTGTGCATGCTTTTGACTTGGTTCTGTCAGGTAATATAATCTTGCAGTGAATCATCAATGCCATCAGAAAGTAAAAGCTATTCAGAGGCAGGGTCCCGAGAATCAATAACAAATACTGGTTAAATAACAACTTACCTATGTGAATTTACAAGAAAAATGTGGCAGTGTTATGGACACATACAGACTTCTGCTKGAAAAAATTGTCTGCAGATATCTGTGGATTTCTTTGTCTTCTCTGCAAGGAGGAGGTTTTTTGGTTGTTTTATTGAGTAGCTTGAAAGGGGGAGAATAAAAAGGCAGTCCTCCTTCYTTTCTGAGACAAGCAGTCTTAAGTTCTTTTTCGATATCAAGCTGTGAGGGATTATGATTCAATTGATGACTGACTTCACATTGATGAAAATGGACTTTCCTGTCTTGGTTGTCCAAACAGATGACAAATCATCAGCAACTGAGGAAACATAAGTCATGCAGGACCCATCAATGCTATGGGAAGGAATATATATATATATATATACTCAACCTAAAGAGCAGACACACCAAATGAAAAAAACAAAACACACTAAAACAAAAAACCCAAAAATATATTGGAACTGTACATTTTGGGTAAAAAATGGTAAGATTTTGAGAAGGGAAAATAACTAATTAGTGGCAYATCCTCATTTTAACATACAACTGTGGATGGCATTCAGCAAACACTTAAAAATCCGGATAATGCAAAAATAAACACTCTCTGTGAATGCCTCTATTACGTGGACATATAACAGCATTTATATCATTAAGTGTAAGTCAAAGCATTTTGGGAATACTGTATAAATTGTATATCTGGATGGAGTGCCTTTGGCAGTCACACAAAGCCACTAATATTAYATATGCTTTGAATTATGTCTCGTTCAAGCATGATCATTGGCCCTTTGCCACTTAATGTATGACACAAGCTTCATATCTCCGCTCAATAACAGGACCTCCAGTTATGCAGCATCTTCCAGCAATGAAATTTACCATCTATTTTAGTCTGACTCTAAATTATGCTTTTGAACATTTTACCTGTATGAATTTGATGTGGAGATATGCAGATGCACCACATCTATAAAAAGCTCAAATATATCTAAACACAGTGAAACAAAAGACAGAATGTGTTTGAATATTACAATTCTAATAGAACAGCTGGTGAAACTCAGAGTTTTCGGGACTCAGTCCAAAGCCTACAGAGCCTAGCAGAAAAACTTTGAACTGTCTCAAAGATTTAATTTCATTGCCCTGATTTCTACTGTAATTGCATAGACTGGCTTATGATTCACTCACAATTTTTTAGAGGTTGACTTGAAATCTGGACTCTGCTTGCATGGCCCTTTTTCAGGAGGCTTGAGCAGAGGTTTRAGTTGGGCAGGATATCTGACTGTGTTGCTGTGTGCACTGGTTTTGCTCCTCTGTGTGGGTCTGCATAACAATCAGGGCCAGAGCACAGCTGTCAGAGGGAGCCAGCAGATGTAGCAAAGCAGGTTCTGGGTAATACTTCTTGAGGTTATGTGAACTTTGTCAGAAACCTGGGAACTCCTGAGAACAGTCAGAAGAACATGAAGTTGCCTGCTGCTGCCAGGTAGGGCTAAGGATAAGGTAAGACTTGTAGCAGATTCTGACAAACTCTGTCTCCTGTCCTTTATTAAATAACACCTGCAACCTTTTCTCTGATTTAACTCTAAATAGGAAGGGTCCAGTTCTTCCTTTTAGCCCAAGATGSGGAGAGGCCAGGCCCAGCACATAGCCAGCAGATGTAAGAATTTGGGCAATAGGATGTAAAGAACAAGTCTAAAACTTTCTTATCTAACCCCGTACATCCTTAGATACGRTGGGCAGAATGCTCCTGTCCCGCCTCATGAATTATAAGACAAAATGGATTTTGCAGGTAAATGACTGACTRCCCAGATGTTATTGGCTGTAGGGTTTCAGTTTCTGTGGACATTTGAAGGCAATCAGTTGCTTGGAAGAGATGGGATTGAGGAATCTTCATCTGTGGAGGGATTCAAAACCAGAATGGACACAATCCTGGACAACCTGCAGTGGCTGATCATGCTTTGTACGGTGGGGTTGGAYGAGGTGATTTCTAGRGACCCCTTTCAWTCTCAGCTGTTCTGTGGTTCTTCACTGCTTTTCTGACTAATATGCTACAAATCCTGTTCAGAGGGAAGTAAAATGATTCTGTCTTCTAGTTACTGGTCAACCAGTCACTGGGAAATATCTCAAACAAACTGATTCCTGTGCTCATTGATCATTGATCCTGATCACTGAGCTCCACTGATGTATTCTTATAAAGTGTTTAAGGGGTCAGCAGGAGCTTCATACTCTTGCTTCTGGCAAGAACACACAGTRAAGCTCAATATTCTCAATTTTTGATTTACAGCACAGTCTTATGAGAGTGTGCATGTGATTAATCAACAAAATTGTAGAGGTTCAGGACACTTTCCAATGACAWTTTAAATATATTTATATGATAATAAACCATTTTTTTCTGTCATTGACTCTCAAAGTAGGTAAAAATARTATCTACTTAGGTAATGTTTACTGGTACTTTACAATTGAAGGACTACCCAAAAAAAGGAAAAAGCATGAAGAAAGTTATAAAAAAAAGTAAAATGCAATGACACAGTGAATTATAGCTGGACTGTAAATGAAAAATTAGAAAGGACAGTGCTCCTCCCCCCACACTCAAGTATGCACATTRCTTTGTTTAACCCACAACATTTAACTGTGGCAATTTGATGCCTACAGATAAAATTCTGCAGTTTTCAGCATRACTTTATCAAGGTAATCCTTATTTTACTTTTTAAATTTGTTCAGTTTCTTTTTCTTGGTTATGTTACTAATATGTTACTATTACTGACATTGCCTGCTTTTGGCTGTTTTTGGGATGTTGCACATTCATGTTTTCAATGAAAGAGTAACTAGGAGAATGAAATGGACTGTAAAGGCAAAAAACCCAAGYAACCGAAAAAACCAAACCAAACCAAAGGAACAAAACGTCCTAAAAACAAATAAGCAAAAACATCAACAAACAACAATACCAAAATTCTTAAGTAATTTGGCAGAACTCAGAGATACAATAGCAGAACATGTTTGCTGTTTAAGTGTCATGTTCTTTGGGACAGAGAACAACCTATCCTCCGGTTAAATATCTACGTCTTTCCTTTCTATGGTCAATTCTGTCAAATTTCTGATTTTTCAGGTATTTTTCAGACACCCTCAAACACCACAGGATGGAGATTCAAATCATAGATAGAAAAAAGAAGAATATGAAGAAAGAGGATACCTTTTGCATCTTTTTATTAATTTGTTTATATTTTCACTTGAGCAGCAAATTTATAGTTTACTGTCTCTGCCTTTTATCTGAATTGAATCTGTGATAGCAGCAAAGCTAAATGATTTGCATTCTTATCAAGAATATGAGGATAACAGAATGAGAATACAATAAAAGTAGATAATAGAATAAAGCAGAACAAAACCACAAGAAAATATACCAGGAGTTTGGAAATAGTAGTGCTTTTTCTCCTGGCTCTCTCACTAACATCCAAGGAACTAGTACTTTCTAGAATTTGTGAAAATTAGCATACTTGACTTCCAGCATACTTGTTAACTTTTTCTTTATTTTTTTTTTTTTTTGCAGTGGAGGCATGAAAAATATAGATGAGGAATTGCCTAATTGGAGTGTGGGGGGGGAAAGGTCTAGGAAAGGTCTGTTAATAAGCCTGGTAAGGGTATGCATTGTTTATGAGTTTGTCGTAAAAAACATAAGGCATTAAAGATACCGGGGGTGATAACAGTTTGAGGAGTGTCAGATGATAAAACGGAGGGAAGCAATAGCAAAGCTAATYGCAAATGGCAGATCTACAGTGGCTATAGTGTCTTATTCAGGAGTTCATTGAGGCTACAAACTACTGTTTTCAAACTCTCAATATATTTAATGTACCATAGACTTTAATGGGCATGTTAAAACTAATGTGAAAATAAAACCTGATATTTTTTTTTTCCCTAAATGGATCTTTTCTCCTGAGCAGCAGCTAAAAGAGCATAAGTAGAGGAAAGATGGATAAAAGAGACATCTGCAAAGTCACTGAAATGAATCTCCATATATTGCAGTCTCTTGGTAGTTCAATAAAAATCTGTTTTCCACTGTGCTTCCTTTAAAATAGGCAAACTGAAAATGTTGCATATTGAATGAGCTAAGTTACTTGGATTGGTTGAAAAAAAAAATATATGTGCGATAAAAAAACAAAGGTGTCTTTCTGACAGGCAAATGCATGACAGAAACCATATGAGATTACCTAACTTTGCTATTCTCCTTTGAGCTGGTTTGCTAATGATAATTCTAATTATTTTTTTCACATCCAAGCRGGGAATATCCATTCCAGGCTAATTTTCCTTCTTTGAGCTGCAAACCCCTAGAGTAGACAAGCTTTAACACAGACTTAATTCATTCCAAAGTGCATACTTTATTTGGATATTGCGTATTTAATCAACTTCTGCAGTAGCCTGTATTTGAACAGATTGCAGGGGGGAAAAAAGCAAACTTTCTTCTGATCTTTTAAGTCTCTGAAATGGTTTTTGTTCAATGTCTGACCTATAGAACATGTCAAAACTGAATAATTTATGTAACAAAACAAAGACAACAAGGTCAGAAGAGATGTATGATTTTTTACAATAGGGAACATTCAGGTCCATGATAGTATCTGAGACATGTTGCTGAATCTTAAGGAGGATTTTTTTTTCCTCCTTATTTTTCTTTGCAAGTAAATGAGCTCAAAGATGTGAGAAAATAAATTAGATTCTGGAAAAAAAAAWTAAACTTTTAGTACACGGTAGGTAGGAATTAACTGCTTTCTTTGCTCCTTGGGATTTTCTGTGGACCTCAGGGAAGGAATGTTCTATGAGGTTGCCTTAGCAACACTGTAGTTTAATAATTGCATTAGTCTGAAACTGAAAAGCCCTCAAAATACTATAAAAAATCACAGTGACTGTAAAGAAAACAAATTTATCACCTGTAGAGAGGCTTYTTTTCACTAGAGCTTGAGTCTTCTCCTTCTAAGACACTATTTGGTAGGTGCTTATTACTGTTACATAAGTTCCCCATCTGGKAGGTATGCAATGTTTCATATTAATTCATCCTTTTTCTGACCTCTTTCTGGAGAAGATGTGGCACAGAAACACGGACCAAATTCTGTTTCTTTGGTCTTACCTCCAAACCTACCACAAGGAAATTGWAACACTACAGTGCTGCAGAAGTGGTTTTCTTGTTGCCTGTGGAAGAAGACAGAGATCTGAAGGGAAAACAAATTCCATATGTATAGAGGAAAGGGACATTRCAATCTCCTGCAATCATAGACTCTGATGTTTAAAATGTTCCCTTCACATAGCATTGCAGATAACTCAGAAATAATATCATGGTGACCAGCAGTTGATGATGCAAGCATGTGATACCAGATTGCCATCACTTCAGGGTCAGTCATCCTGAGCTCATTGGTCACTCCTGTTTTCACATGAATTAGTGCAAAATATTAATTTTRAATATTTCACTCTAAAATCATATGCACATATGTACATGATTATAACTTTCAGTTTAAAATAAGGTTCTTATGTGTGTCTGAATTTTACTGCAAAATTAAGATACAGTAAGAAATATTTGCTCAAAGAATTGAATTTTGTTACTAAAACCATGCTGTCAACACAAAAAGCTTTCTCTCATTTCCCCTTTTACTTCTTCCAGAATCTTTCAGTGAGAAAAGAAGCAYGGCATTTTATTTCTCACAAGTTTAGTTCTCTTCCATTTTGCAAAAATAGAGTTTCCCATCCTCTTTTCTGTTTGTAGYGAGGTATAGACTACAGACAATAGAATATTTACTCACCTACTTTGGAAAAGCATAATCARTGAAATCAGCAATGATGAAAATGAATCTCTGGAAACAAAGTCTGTTAGACTCCCATTCCCCATCAGCTAAAAACCTAGATTTTTCTCAGTTAAAAAAAAATTGCCAAGTTATATGTTATATATGTTTAAGGCAGGAATGCCTTAAAGCCTTGTTGTGGGTTAAGGCTCTGGTTATATAACACAAGTCTTCATGAAATATAGATTGTGCTGWTTGAAATTCTTTTTCAGGTGCTAGAGTCAGAGGCTAGAATATTTGATAACTGGTTTTGCTAGCCTTTTTGATTTGTAAAGAAGATAAATCTGGGGAAGATGTGTGGCTATTAACATTCACAAGCAAGCAAGTAGCATAATTTTTAAATAAAAATTTGGTTAAATACTGCACATTTGTGCTTGTGAATATCCACTTGAATTTTCAATCCTAACAAATTACTACTCAATTTTATTTTTCTGCTGACCAGTCATAAGCATGTTTGTTTGTAGTTATTTTCCTGAAATAGCTGTCACAATATTGCAGTATTTTACCTGCAAATATAATACATACATTGCATATATGTATATAAATGAGTGTTTGTAAGTCAGAATCAAACAGAATTCTTCATGGTGCAAGGCAACATGAGGAGTTTAAGAAATAAAAGCTTGTTGTAGCATCACTTCTGATGCTACGTTTTTTGGAAGCAGGAATACATATGGGTTTAAAGAAAACTGTTCTATTTTTYTTTAAAAAGGTCATCTATTTAATCCCTCTATTTCATGTATATTTAAATTGTACCTACTTTTTAATGAAAGCTATTTAAGATCTCCAGATTATATAAGAACAACAGGACAATAAAATCTAAAATATCTAAAYGTAATATCTAAAAGTTTCATTTTACATACATAAGATATATTTTATATGTCAGTATAGAATACCTAAAGTTTTATTTCTTTTTTCTTCAGATAGATACTACAAATAGGAATCCATTTCATTTTATATGAATATTCACACTTTTTTTTTTTCCTAATGCACTGATATCCTCACTGTTGTGCCTGTAGTTTTTAAATCTTACTTTGGCATATCAGGGAGAAATCATTTGAAGTTCTGTTTTACTGTTCTTTGAGTTTCAGACCTTTGAGTTTTCCAGTGATATTTCCACTTATTCAAGAAAATATTTCATTCTGAAAATATGCACTGCCTTTAGCATTATCATCAATTAAAATAATGAGCCCTGGAAACCCAGCAGTATTGAGGCAGTTATTCAGCATCAAAAAAATTTGGAGAGAGAAGATAAACTTAACTCTCATATTTTTGTTCTAAATGATATTTTACTTTAGATTGATGACACGACTCATAAACCTACTCTTGAGATAAATTATTCACATAGTTTGAGCTTATACTGAAGTAGTCTAGCTGGAATGGAAACATTTCTGTATCTTGAAGAGAATTTGCATAGCTGTCGAAATTCTAGATAGTGCATTCCATGTTTAAGCACATGTGGAGTCCAGAAATGCATAAAGTCATAGATCCACGAGGACATGGCTGCCTCAGTCTATTCACAATGGTGGYGTACAGGAATCTCCAAAGTGCAGAATTAGATGAACATTCTGTGAAATCTGACTGTTGTGAGAAAAGGGAAAATCATAAGATTTGAGGAGGAGGAAGGAACAGTTTTGCTCAAAATGACCTTGCACCTTGCTGCTAAAAATCTCGGTGTGAGAAAACTCCATTTCTTTTGCCCAGTGTTGCTCATCCTCTGCCTGCTTTGAGAAGCAGAATTCCCATGTGGAGATAACACTCCCACAGGCCTGCTTGAGCCTCCTGGTGGGGAGAGAGACCACGAAAGCACAGCCCTGAGATAAACTGCAGGGGCACAAAGGCYTTTGGCATATTGGTCCARGCAGTGCCCCCCCMCTGCGAGGATGAGCTGAGCATAACAGAGCCGGGTCCCCGYGTCTGTGCCACCCCGTGTTGTCAGGGAGGTAATGGAATAAACCTGCTCCCTGCATTTCAGCTGTGGCTTGGTGGTTGCCTTGGTTACCTCTATGTGTTAATTCACATACAGCCCTCCTGAGATGAATCCTTCCTTTCCTCKGTGTTTCTTCTTGTGCCCAAAGAAGCACTGTAAACAACATGCGTGTGAATATTTGAAATATTCCCCTCTCTTTTCAATATAATGGAAAATGGGTAACAGCATGGTTAAAAACAGCTTTTCTTAAGGAGAAATTGTGGATGAAATGAAGGGTGGGATTCTGCAATATGGACAGTCAAGTCACAGAAAAAAGATCAAAATCAGCGTATTGAATAGATGTCAAACACACACATTTAATAGCCTGCAATAGTAAGACTCTTAATAGTTTTGAAGGAAGTTTATATTATAGAAACAATCTACGTACAATGTACAAGGGGTCATTTCCATCCAAATGGGACTGAATAAGATGTAATAGTTCTCTTCACTGTTTGATGTGTCAAGTAGATTTTGWAATATTAAACCGCATCTTTTTCTTGTGTAAGGAAACCAGATTCAACACTGATATATGGGAAATTCCAAACGAGTATTAGAGCATAGGTAATTCTTTGCTTTTTTCATGTAGGATTACATTATCAGCAGATCTTGAACCAAATTATCGTGAGACATTTCCCCCCTTGTTTCTTGACCATGGCTAAATCTGTTTAAGATAAATGCAGGACTTACTCTGCTGGGGTTCTTTTTGCCAGTTTTTCTTTCCATAATTTCTGATTCACACCCTGGAAATGTGCCTCAAGTTTTTATTGAGTTCCAAGGGAAGCAGGCAGCCTTTTTGAAGCCTCRGGTTAGTAAATCAATACACCAGCTCCTCTCTAGGGGGACAATAKAGAAAGAAATAATCTATAGGCATAGATATAATTATCCCAGTCTCTGCTGATATCTGGAATCCTTAACCTTAATCAGCACATATGACAGGAGAATTGCAATGTTTTATTGCCTGCTTATCATCTCCTCTTGGCATTGGCAGTGAGTTTAGTTTTCAAACTAATTTGTTTGGGTCTTGCAGCTGCCTTTGATACAATTAGCCATGAAGCGTTACTGATACACTGTTTTGTAAAATATGCCAGGAACAGACAAAATGGTGCTGCTATTTCATTCTGAGAGGATGAGGAGAGCTGACCAGAGAGACATCTACACTAACTCTGATCTTTAAAAGGGAATAGTAAAGCCACCATAAATTTGTACTTTTGGTATTGGTAAGAGTAACCTCATATTTTGTGGAGTTGCATTGATACTGAGAAATTATAAACTAGGTAGAACATAAACTTGAGTTACTAGAGGCCTATCTGTCTGAACTTCATGGGAGTTTTAATTGTGGTGTATTATACCTTCATTTTCAATTCTGAGCCTATGAATTCTTGCTTCTTTGCTACTTGGCAGAGAACAGGCATACAAGAGGAACATGAGTAACACAGCATTACATTGAAAACTCCACGAGAATTTAGATTTGGTATCAAATTATTTTGAACAGAAATACTAGTGTTTCATATACAGTAACATTTGAATTCTTGATTATTCAACTCTAGAGAAAGAAAATTGCCAAACACAAATATTTACAGTTTTGGTGCAACTGTGTATCTCCTTAAAAATAACCAACCAAACATACAGAAAACCCCAACAGTAAAAGGGCAGGAAATTTCCATCCAGTCATGCTCTTCTTACTTCAACTGTTTGTCTCAGTTTCTACATTTTATTTAGTCTTTTCTATGCTTGATTGACAGTGCTTTACTGAGACTGGAGGAATGAGATGACAGAACAACTTAAAAAGAATGTTCATCATGTGCAAGAAAGAGCAGTAACACCTTCAGCTATTGGAAGATGTGTCGTGTGCACCCTCTAAGATTTCTACTTGGTCTCTTCGTCACAGAAAACAATAGCCGTGTCTGATTTTTGTTAGTTAAGCCTGGCAAATTCCTTCTTGCTGTGAGGACCATTATCATATTGCAGTGCTCAGGTACGATAAAACACCTCCTCTACAAGCTGATAGAAACTGCTAAAGTCCAGATACTTGAAAATATTTCTTACATTCCAGATATTGTAATCATCTTGCAAGTAGTTCCCAACTGCAACTTAAAGTGTTGAAATTAATCCATCCATTCATGTATGCATTGGGTCTGGTTACCTTAGAGGCTGGTGCTTTCTCCAGGCAGATGAGATCATTTGAAACCATGAGATCATTGAAGTTAAACATTCTGAGAAAACTCTGAAGAAACTAGATGTGAAAAAGCCAATAGATTATTAAATGCAGTTTGAAATATTCTGTAGAATTAAAACAGCAATACAAAACAGAAGATTTTAGAAAAWTATTTTAAAAAATCTTTGGAATATTTTATATCGGGAAGAGATATATCTGTATAATTTTTTCAGAATTATTTTTATGCTGAGCTTTTAAGCAGACTGGCAGAATGATGTTCTCTGCATGAGGCCTTTGTTTCCTAACTCAACAACCTGATATTCAAATCAAATCACATTTAAATACCTAGTTGCTCAACYTCACTGTATTTGAAATGAAGTGAAGGGAATATGTACATAGGACATTTCTGAGCTTAAAGGAATTTAGAAGATCCTTTTTTAAGGAGTGGTTTTGCACATTTGCCGTAACAGTTTACAGGTTATAAAGTGAGTACACTTCCCAGTTCAGTAATAAATGAATGAAAGGTCTTTCTGTGGTGACCTAAGTTAGTATGATTTTCTGAGACAAATATTATGTATATATTAGAATTACTGACTAATATTAACAAAAGAAAAAGCTGTTTTATCATAGTCCAAACACATAGGTCACACTATTTCTAAGTTTCAAAAAGGTTAAACAAATAATATTTTACTAKTGTTGCTTTAAGTTTTTATTCGAATGTCTACATTCTTTCTGTCTTTGTTTTCTTTGACATTTGAGTCTATTATATCATCACTGGAATGACAGACAGCAGGACTATAGATCTTCAGAAAAGGTGGAAAATTACTGAGCTGTTTGGTCACAGTAGGAAATGGAACTCTTCAGGTCAGTTCTGAGAACACCTTGCTTTTAAATGAGAAATGCATTGATTAAAAGGAGACAAAACACTAACAGAACCATCCAAAAATACTGGGATGGATTCAAAAGAGCTACTAGTCAAACAGAGGAAACAAAGAAAACTACAGCTGGGAACCTGTTGGACTGGAGATAATAGAAACAGTAGGAGAAGAGAGAAGGAAAACATATAAGGAGAAAATAAARCATTAAAAAGGAGAAACATAAAAGTGAATATGAAACGAGTAGATGATGCCAGAATATTTGACATTGAGGGGCAGGATTGGAAGAGACTTCTGAAAGGCTAGGTTATGCTCTCTTCCAAGATGAAGTTTTCTATGGTAAAATATTAACCTAGAGGGAAGTCTAGGCAACTCCTAATCCAAAAGGAAAACAAACAAAGAAACCACAACAAAAACCAAAACAAAACTGAAAAGTAGTGTTCTTAAGAGGTAAAGATAGGGTACAATTTTTTTACAGTTTAATATGATTTCAGTGTAATTTTTCTGTGAAGTTTGTGATTTTAGAAAACAAAAATATGTAGYGAGTTGTGATTAATTCTCTCTACTATTTTTTTTCTTTATCTTTTTGAATCAAACAGCATGCTGACATTCCTGGATAAAAATGAAGGATTAAAAAATGTGGTTATTTCAATATTTAATTTGTTTTCTAGTTTACTCATGTCCTCAAGTTCTGTAGAGAATTATAAAGTAATTTTTTTTCTATATACACTATGACAAGAATAACAGCGTTGCTATACATTATTTTCTTCTGAAGAACATTAGAAACTGCAGCAATATACAGAAGTATCACTCCTTATTCATGTCTTAATTTTACAGACTTGCCAAATCAACCCTCGTAGGATTGAGTAATGATGTTTCAATTAAAAATTGTACTAAGAAATTTTCTCATGTAGGATGTGAACAAGAGGAATACATATACTATTAAGAAACATTTCAAGGATTTTTTTTTTTATTCCACAATATGTTTTCCAGTTTTACACTTTAACACAATTTATTAGTCATTTGACTTAAAGTAGTCATCTGCAGTTAGGGCAACCACTTTTCTCATTATAGGCAATTGCATTTCATTTCAACTGCATTTTATCTCAATTCAGTTRGCTACTCAAATATGATTTTCTAATTCACCTTTTATGGAACTGGGGATATGTCAAAAGACATAGGCCTTATCTGAAATAATTTCATTCTCAGATGCTTATGTGTACAATTAGTCATTTTCACAAGAAGTCTTTACAAGTCTGAAAGAAGTCAACAAGTCTCATTTTACTTCATCCATTTTTTCAGAGTTTTTCACTCACTTCTTCATGTAACTGTCCATACAGGTCTCTTGTAAAAAGATTACGAAGGCTTTTACTTCCTTTTCATTTTACAACTACACTCATAACAAAAACTTCATCAAATAACAGACAACTCTCTATGAACTAAAAATGATACTGAAAGAAAAGGCACTGAAAGCCTGTGAAGAAATTCATGTCTATMACATTTCCTCTCCCCCAAGGAACAGCTTCATTTTGTAGGTAATACTGGAGGAGAAAGACTGTTTTAAGTCAGTCTGTCGAAGTTTACAGGAACTTTCTGTAAGCAGATACTGCCATCTTTCCTAATCAAGTCCACCTCACTATCATCCTTTTACACTCCYGTTTCTCTTTACTTCCTGCACTTTCCTCTGCATTAGCTGGTATCGTGCCTGATATCTCTGGTTTACCCACATTATCCCTTACTTTCCTCTGCTCTGAATCCAAATCTTTCCACTAAATTCTCACTTTCTCGCAGCAATCTCTGCATAATCCTTCCAATGACTGCTCAACATAAATACTGGCTTCTTAGGAAAAAACTTTTCTGTCTTTCCCATAATCTCTGCTGAAGATGCTACCGAGCAAAGAGTCAGGACAATCTTGTATATTGCTGTTGTCATTAACAGTTTCCATTTTGGAGGTTATTTTGATATAATTCTGCACCAATTAGGAATAATATGCAATTACAATGATTAAAACAAGTAGAGACCAGAGTTCTGGATGAAACAAACAAGAAATTACACCTGTCTTCAATTTGAGGACTTTAGAAGGTAATGAAAACACTAAAACAACTCTGAATATTTTTTTTCTGCTCAGTTTCCCTACAGGAACTGCTGACATGAGGTATGTGATTTTCTTAACAGCTGTGATATAGGATTATCAGTGATGAAATTCCAAGAGCTGCAGCAAACCTCCAAAAGTAATACCAACTTTGCTACCACCAGCCAACCAGAAATTATAACATCTACTCTGTCTCAAGGTGGACTATTTCCTGCAAAAGCACCCSTGGTCTCTCACCACATGGAAGATTTGAGGCATACAAGCTCCCTGTCTGACCTGTTCTGCTTCATTTGCTATCTGCTCATGGGGGAGCTTGCAAGTCAAACATTTATTAAAAAGTACACAGAAAAATTAATTTCAGGAAGAAAGTGAGGAAGAAAACAAATAAAATGATCYAAATAAATATTAACTGCTTGATTTGCATAAAGGCATAGTTCGCAATAAACTCAGTAAATTATACTGCAATGGCAAAGAGATGACACTATTATAGGGCTATATCTTTTGTAAGAAAACRGACTTTTCCATGTCAGAATGTACAAGCAGAAGTAAGCAAATCAAACAAAACACCYTACCATCAATAAAAACAACAGCAGAAGATTTCTCTTCTATTGTCATGTTTGTAATGTACTTCAGTGTTTGCACAGAGATACTGGTGGCTATGAATGTTTTAAAAGCAGTTTGCTCGCTACAGCTTAATTCCATTCTAAGAAAGGTGCACAGTCTGGGATTACAATCATTTCTTCTCCTATCCCTAACTTGGAACTTTATAACTCAATATTGCAAGAAAATTTCAACTCCCTTTTTGTTATTCTTAAAAGTCTTTTTAAAACTTCTTGTTGATAATGGTAGCTGCAATCTAATASATGCATATATTTGGAATCTAAAAAGATGTATGATTTTCCAGGTTGAATTGATTTAAATAAAGTTATTGATTTAGTTGATATATTTAAAAATATAAATAAATAKATTTAAATAAAGTTTGTATTGATTTAAATAAAAAAAATCTTTACAGAATATAAACCTTTAATTTTGGAATTGGTCATCTGCGTGAGATGGACTATTTCTCACTTCATATGATTTAATTGCAAAACTAGGAAAAATCAAGTACTTCAAATAGTACTTTGCTTAGCTCTGTTCTCAGAGTGTTAGCTGTACTTRAAATTTCTAAAGGAAATTATATAGGCAGTAAAGCCAGGAGTACTGCAGAAGAAGAGAATATGAGCTTATACCTGTGCAAGTTCAAACTGCTGAGTCAAGATTTAGCAAGCATCTTATCTACCTTACTGCTTATTAATTGATTTTTTCCCCACCATTAATCTTTTTAGTTATTAGGCGAAATTGCATGTTTAAACTGAGTGAAAAAAATCCATTTCTTATATTAATTTCAGTCCTTCTAACCTGTCAGGTTTAAGGGTCACAGACTAATAGACATTYCTTAGAAGAACATTACTTTGCCCTTCTTATCTGGAGAAAAGAGAGGTCTCTGTCTCAGTTTTCATATTTTAGGGTTTTCAAAGATCTCTGTTCATTTTGAGATTAACTACACATCAAAGGTATCCATCTTTGCTGAGAACTTTTTTGATTAATTTGGAGGATGCAGTTTTACAGCTAATAATCCATTATAGTACCTGTCATTTTTGTCCCTGACACCAAATCTGTACCAAAGATTTCCTGGTTTCACCTAGGGTAGAGATAACTTCTCCCCAGCAGCTGTTGCAGTGCTGGGTTTTTAATTTGGAATGAGAATGGCATTGATAACACAATGAACAGAAGCCTTACAACACCAAATATCTTGGCAATGAAACAGCAAAAAAGTCCAGTATAAATAACCATAAAGTTATAGCAAGGGATCAATTAATCTGTAAAATACATGGGTCTAAATTTTTAAAAAGAAACATAAAATCTTGGGATTATGATGCATATTTCCATGAAAATAAAATTTCAGTACTTGGTAGTGGATGAAAAACATCAGAAGTGTGATCCACCAAAGTCTGCACTGCATGCTCTCTGTTACATGCTCTCTGCATGCTCTCTGGCTAACTGAAAAGAAATTTTATYGATGTAAGCACATAGAGGAGAATTTTTTCTACTTAAAATGAATAAATAAGGACATTTTGATGAATTTTTCTGTATACCGATGGGAAACATGGTTTTATGGATATTTTTGAAGAATAAACTACTCTGCATACTTGTGACTGTTTGCCCAGCAGCTACTGCAGATTGACATCCTCATCAGTAATGATGATTGATATTAGTGACAAAAAGAGTGGATGTTTTCAATATGCCTTGTTCCTTTATCTAAAATGAAAGATTTTTGGGAGCTTCAGCTTTCCAGAAACTTGAATCTTGTCACAGAAATCTGGAATATTATATGTATAGGTGGAATTCTGCAAGTTATTTCCTTTAAAAAGTGCATGGACTGGAGTGAAATGGAAACTGCTGGGGATCCACCTCAAAATTACCCATAGCAAGTTTTAAATTACAATGCACTTAGACCTGAWTTTTTTCTATGACACTCTTCATTTATATGCACACAAGAAGTTATTACTTCTTAACTGAATAGGTTTTTTTAATACTGGCTATGATGCTCAGCCCAGATGTTTAAGGTTGTAATGTCCTTCTGAAGATGTTTATCAGCAAATCTTTGGTAAATATTTGTGTCTATGCTCATTCTTTCCATAGTCCTGAGAACTGAGAAAAGAATTCTGGAATCATTCCACAATACAGAAAAATTTATTGTACTTCATTTGAAGGGGTACTTCATTTGTACCCCTTTTCCATGCTTATTCATTTCATACAATGTATTAAAATTATCTTTTGGAACAATTCTTCAGTAGAATGTGTTTATTTTTATTTWAAAAAACACACGTAGTCTTGCACAATGTATTTTTAATAGAGCAGACTAAGACAAAATCTGAAACTTTACCAGCAGTTTTCTGTGAATGAAAGATCAATCAGCTTCCAAGCAKAGAAAGAAAATTGCTAGCTCTTTTTCTACTATTTTTTTCCCCCTTCAGGTCTATGTATCATGAGGGTGTTCTTAAAACCTTTCGAGAGRGTTTTCTTTCAAAACTCACGGAATTTATACAGAGAAAGAAATCTATATTTTCTTTTCCTGTGCATTGTGAGATGTCAACAGTCCTGGCCAAAACTCACTATCCAGTCTTGAGCTCTATTTGCTTTAGAGTTACTAAATGTTTATAGTCTTTAATAATGATTGCATGTGTAAAAAACATAATATATTTAAAATTATTTTTGTCGAAATATTAATGCTGTGAGGAAAAATTTTGGAAATTCTGAAAASGACACCCAAGGTTTATTCCATTTGGTGCGGACAATTCTGTACAGACACAATAAGAATTCCAATGTGAAATACAACCAGTGATAATGATGAAATGAAATCTAGAAGAATGCTATGATCCAATATAAAATAAATACTGTAGGAGAAAATCACTTGCCGAGGTAATGTCCAACAGCTATAAAACAAAATATTTAAAAGCAAGAACATTATAAAAATRAGATATTATTACGAATTGAAGACACACTAACGCAATGACCCAGGCAACYCAGAAAAACAATTATCTTCTAATAAAATGAAGTGAGATTATTTCTTCCTGTGATTTTAATCTAGTTTTAAAGACAGAACTAATTAGAAATACTGTTTCACAGTTTATGTTTCTTAGGGCGAATCCCACACTCTAGAAGTAAAAAGTACTGACAAGTAGGATGGAGGTGGGGAGAATGCTTTAATGAATTAATAAGAGTTCAMTAACTATTTTCTCAGAATCCAAATTGGGTGGTTTATTCTGTGTTCATGGTGTTGATTACTTCTTCCTTTCCTTTCATCTGTGGACAAATAACAGCTATCAATTTGAAGCAGTCTTTTAACGTAACAACATGAAGTCCTTTCCACAGCTTCATTTTTATGTAATTGTTTCTTTTTTTTTTTTTTTTTTTTAACCAGAACAGTTTAGAAATAATAGTTAAGAGGATTCCCCACAGTTAAATGCATCAACAAACTTGTGTACCTTTTTAAATTTCACCCAAATGTCTCACCAGATGCTGCTCTTCCAGTCTCAATAGGGAGCAGATTCCACAATCAGGGAGTATAATTACCGAGAGCTCTAGCTCCTGCTGTCTCAAAGTTACACTTYGGGCACGCCGAATTGTCTGCCAGTTTCAGTGTTCAGGGGCTGACTRAGGCCTTTGGTAATAAAAGATCAGTCAAGAGTACATCACGACACTTCACAAAAAGCTAACAGCTTTGTAGAATTTATAATYTGAAGAGACATATGCCAGCTTTGTACACTGCTGAACGGTTAAAAACAAATACAGTAAGAGTAGGAATTAAATGTAATATGAGTTTGTCACAGGAAGAGCGTGTATTTGTCATCACACAAGCAAGGCAATATATTGGCTACAAAGCATAAATTGAAAAGCAATTAAAATCAATTGTTTTAATCCAACAGTTTTTGTTGGACCCTGATCATAACTATGAAGAGTCTTCAGTAACAAATGGAATGTCAAATAATACTTTCCTTTCATGAATATGATATCAAAGACAAAACAAAAAGAGAAACTATGAAATTCTATAGTGTGAGGTTCTTTTCGAATTTTCTTCAGAAAAATGTAATTATTTACTCTAAGAAAAATTAAATTAGGTGGGGAAGRATGAGTCTAAAATGAAGTAAAGAAATGAGTAATCCTTTCTGGTCAGAGAACATCTGATGTTTTTGTGTTTAACTGCACACAGACATTGGGACTCAGCATTTAACTGCAAAAATGCAGAAGAATCACTCAGATTTTAAAGTAACAAAATGAAGGAAGCAGGACACTTTTGAATTAGAATTATTAAAAATTAGAAATTTTGAACTAAACTTTTTTTTTTTTTTAGTGCATACACTTTCTGTTTATAACCTCAAATYCATCATTTCTCTTCCAAACACAATAATTTTCAGCTATGAATGTGGAGAACACTTAATTTGCCTGGAATGTGCAATAACTCAAGGGATTAAGCAAATATTTATTTACTTCATGAAAGTCAGATGAAAGTWAATCAAATGATAATGATGAGGGTCAGTAATGTTAAAAAGAATATTTTCAAATTTCAGTACACTTCAGCCAGAGCTAACCAATTTTTTTATCTTTTATATTCACCTCAGCTAAATTATATAATTTCATTTTGTTTGCTCCAGAGACAAAACAAATCATTGAGTAACATCTGGAAAGATTTCTCCAGACATTATTTACAGTATGATTTAAAAATTTTACTAATACAGGAATAATTTGAATACCAAAAATTGATGTGAGATTAATAATTATATTCCATTTGTGCTCATTTTTCCATTCTTCAACTAATTCACTGTATTTCTTGTCAGTTCATTCCTTGTAAAGGCGGTTTTGTGATTTAAAACACATTAGACAACGTTACGGGTCCCCAGGARCTCCCAGCCTGGGCAAATGCAATTATATAATAAGTTCTTAATGAAGCCTCCACAGGTGTTGCAAAAGCAGGCAGCAGCTAGAAAGGTAGGTGGTAAAACATCATGAAGAAAGTGCAAGAAACAAGCACTAGCCCTAGAAGTTACAAACATTAGCATTTCAAGATACATTTGTTTGTATTTATAGCCAATGAATGCTTCCAATCTCCAGAAGCAAAGCATGTTTCTGAGTACAGCTGAACTTACTGCACTCCACACAAAAGAGAAAAAGTGTTCAGAGAACTGTGCTGACTTTACCCCAAAAATACAACCTACATCAGCCTGTAGGATTGCATAATCTCCCAAATGTAGGGTTTAGAGCACAGAGAAGCATCACAAAGTGTATTAAAAAGAACCCAAATAAACAAACCCACAGCATAGTGTTTCCCTAAGAGGAAATTGGCTGGTAGCATTGAGCAGAGCCAGCAAAAGGCAGCAGTATATTTGCTTTTGTTTTAAAGYTTTCCTCAGGATTTACTACTCATCTTCAAATTCTTCACTGACATAAAGCATCCTTCTCACTCATTTTCACTGGTGGAATAGGTGAATAAATTTTGTAAGATGCGTTGGCCAGTGCTATGTGATGAGATGCTTGCATTGCATAAAAAGCTCCCACATAAGGACCCTGAAAGCAGCAAAATACAGAACAATTCCTCTGTGAAGATTTGTCCTCTCCTTGCAAATCCCTGATTTTTGGGGAACAAGTAAGTCATTTACCAAGTTTTTAGATTCTCCTCAAAATCCTCCCTGGTGTAAAACACATACAAAAAAAGGGGCTGGGTCTTCAGTTGAGGACACGAAACTGTCACAGCAGCACATTTGCTGGGGCCATACCCTAGATGCATTCACAGATGGTGGCTATTCTATCACAGACACCTGCTGCAAAATAGGCTGTTGCAACAAATAAAGATCACTGRGAGAGAAACAAAGATAATAGAACTACTTTTGCTCTCTATGCATTACTRCTTTAAAGAAAAAATAAAATAATTACAGTCTTGTAGATTTATCAGTTTCATGTGCACCCAGTCACAAGACCAAAAATTATTCTTTCAATGATTTAAGTGTTACATTTTAGCTACGTAAGTTGCGTACCTGTGAATTAAGTAAAAATAGATTTTAAATTCACAGATCTTGAGAAACTGATACTGCAGTTTGAAAAATTTCCAGAACTACTAACCAAATTATCTTGCATTTTTCAGAGCCCTGAATAATTGGGAATGATTCTTTGAGGGGTTGATGGTTTTGTTTATTTTGCTAAATGGACTGGGTCTTTTTTCTGAATGTTTTAATCGTAATACCTTGTAACCAATGTCTTGTTGCCCATTGTAGGTTCTTTTTATCAATACTATGTGGAAGTATGC
>NW_026623540.1:368965-386193 GCF_030028575.1 Malurus melanocephalus
TTATTGTATGAGGGTTCTGATCATGTTTGCATTTAAATGCATGTTCATGTTTATCATTTCATAYAGAACCTCAGTCACTAAAAAATTGTAAAAGATTTTCCGTCTGTCCTTCCTCAATAACAATTCAAATTTGTTTAGCTCTTCTAGACAGAAAAAGAATATTATASCAGCCAGCTTCAGCCATTTAAATGCAATATAAACACGTATATGCCAGGCCAGTTAAAGGCAAATTATGTAAGATACCTCTTCCTCATTAACTCTTTCTATTAAGGGATGTAAAAGCAAATTTGAAATAGCAACTAAATTTGTAGTCTGAGAAAGCTGCTTTAGGTGACTCTGCTTTGAGCAGTAGGGTTGGAATAGGTGATCTCTAAAGGGCTCTTTGAACCCCAGCTTTTCTAGTATCTGTGACACAGTGCTTTCAGTGCAGAGGTCTGATTGTTAAGATGGTCTTGGGACTCCAGATGAGGCTTCATCAGTGCTGAGGACTGAGGAATGATCAAGTGGCAACGCTCTTGCTTACACAACCAGGGTGTTGTTGGTCTTTTTTACTGTGAAGATGCGCTGCTGGTTCATGGTAAACTAGTTGTTTACCAGCACCCCAAGACTGTTCTCTGCAAATTTGCTTCCCAGCTCATTGTCCCTCAGTGTTTAGAGGTTCCTGAGCTTATTCTTCCTGAGAGGCAGGGCTTTGTCTTTCCCTTTGCTGAGCTTCCCAAAGTTCCTGTCTGCCTCTTTCTCTAGTCTGTCAAGGTCTCTCTGAATGGCAGTGCAACCATCTGGCATATCACACTCTGTGACTCTATGTTTATATAAATGCTCATTATAGTGAAAAATCTCTATGGCTCATGGAGACAGAATATAGAGAATAATTCCAGAAGCAGACTGTTAATTATACTGGAATCTAAATTTATCTCATTTACATAGTCATATATGAAAGGGCTTGAGCTGAAGTCAGTGGTATATTCACATACATTCATCTGCATAATCAAAGATTTAGTTAAACCAGACAATGAAAAAAAATCAAGTTTTTAAATACATTCTATAATGCCTGATTTTCTAATGAACACTGAATGATCATTCATTCATGTGCCCACTTCAAGGGATGGCTGCACTGCATTAACAGAATGAAAATTTGCAACTTACAGGCAAGGAAGTTTCCATGAAAACATGTATTTAATACACATATTGTATAAACAAACCCAGCAAACTAATCCACGCTAGCCAAAGACGCTCATTCTGTAAGTTGCTATCAGTATTCAAAACAGTCTGAACAGAGATGTTCGAGTTGGAATACATGATCTCTAAGTTGTAAGAACACTACAGACTCTTCCAAAGAGAAAATAAGATTCAGCCTCACCACTGAGCTCTTCAGGATGGATAKTAACGTGATGCATTTTCCAGCACATGGGAGTCTCTTTTCATAGCAAACATACAGTTATCTTTCTCTTCTACACAAGTAAACAAAGCTAAAGATCCATCCTTACTGAGATGRGGACACTTTATTTGTGAAATTAATATACAGTCAGAATCTCCCAATTAACCATTACTATTTCTTCCTCATACTCATTCTCAAATGAGACTATTAATCTAGGTGACTTTTAGCTTCCTCTTTTGAGCAGGTGTATTAAACAAAAAAAAATCAGCCTTTTACTTCTGCAGTGTTTTAAACAATTTATTGTTTACTGCCTGCTACCCTTTTCCCTTCTCAAAGTCACTAAAAGGAGATTGAAATTTTTCATGAACATTTGCTTGTAATAGCTAGTTTTTCCTTGGCTCCTTGCAAGAGAATCCCTTAGAAATTGTAGGTGAAACTCATCACTGAAAAATCATCCTTGCTCTGGATTTTACAGCTATTTTTCTATATTTTCTAATTAGATTTAAGACTGTCTGCACTGAGCTTAGCTTTGTCAGGTAACCCTATGCTTCCAAACATTAAATTGTCACRCCACTCATCATCACCAGCTCACTCCCTCATCTTTTAAAATCATTTTTTGTGAAAATTCACTTTTTTGGTGTCCATATATGCCTATGAGAAATTTATGCTCTTTTTACTAGTAGCATGTATTTTCTACCTAAGCCCATTTGCAATTCACATAATCCTTCAAATCTCTAAACCAGTCAAGAGTGAGAAAAATGAGACATGGTGTGGCAGAGAGGTATATTGAAAACAAGGCATTCTAGATCAGTTATTTGAAGTTTTAAGCCATGACTAAGAAAGATGGTATGATAGCAACAGAGCTCAAAACAATGTGGGCAGCAAGATGTGCAGAGATTCATGAGGGTTTTGAAGCATCCAGCCTGACAGAGGAGCTYCTGCTGGGTGTTGAGCTGAGTCTGAAGGCATCAGAAATCAAGGTCTTTGTTCAAACTGCAGACTAGCCACAGATATTTTCATATACTTGAAGAAACACTGGCATGTGGAAGAAGACTGTCAGCAAAACAAAGAACCATGATACCAACTAGTCAAAAATATTTGTGCTATTTGTCACATGGAGTGACAAATTTTAGCAGCTTTTGTAAGGRAATGACAAGGTGTTCATTTAGTTCCTTTTCATGGTCTGATCCTGAAGGAAACATATGAAAGGAGTAAATCTTTTGTGTCCAGCAGTCTGCTTTCACACTGTGAATGCACTGGCCATGGCTGGCTGGGTACCCAAAAGTGCTTCTGGGTCTTGTTATTCTAAAATATTTTTGTTGGTTTGAGCTGACCAAAACAATGGCCAGTATGAGCCAGCTTTGCCTAAAGTGTGTGAAATTATACTATTTACCAACTGGAGGCACTATGCCTTAGTCTACAAAATTGCRGCTAATGAGTTTTTCTAACTACAGATTTTAAAATGAAACAAGAAAATAGTTTTGTCTATCACCCAGGAAAACAAGTTTTACATACTACTTTGACAGCAAAAATATTCCTAAAAAGATGGTGTATGTACCTTAGAAAGGACCATATTTCATGTAGCTACAGGAATGTTGTAGATGCAAGCTTTGGATCTGTTGCCTTCCTGGCTTTAGTACTGCTGCTGTAGGCTTTTGGTCATTATTGCTTTCCATGTTGCATAACATGTTGCTGAAAAAAGAAATTTACCTATTTCAGTAAGAAATACCATTTTCTTTTTTTCACTAATTGCAGTTTCTCTGATAATTAAGAGGTTTCTTATTTCTTCACTTTAAAGCATAACTTAAAGGTACAGTTCCAGGTAAGCTGCTGTGGCCCAAATATACACCCAAATTTCATGCTTCACACAGAACTATCAACACTGRTTTTAAGAAGACTTCCTGAAAGACAGTCCATATACAAGATTCAGATTTGACAATAAGTCAAAGGATGCATTGTGACTACAGGAGTCGTTTAACTTTATGAGCTATTTTTAAACACCTTTTCAGTATGCATAGGTAGCATATTTCTCACACAGTCATAATAGATTTTACCTCTCCAAGAAGCAGGACATCCTGATAAATCTTTTCTGCATAGCAGGACCATAATGCTAAGGAAATTATCCATCTTTATGGATATCTTTCATATCTGCATTTTTCAAAAAAATTCCCAAATACCAAATTAATATTTTATAATGATGTTTAGCATTGAACACCCAACCCAACCTTATAAATTACTCTTCTGTATAATTAGCACATTAGTTACTCTGTAAGATTGAGTCTGATGAATTATTCAAACACAGTTCTGCAGAGATTTTGGTTGAGGGTCCTTTGTAAGGGCACTTTAAAACTATCCTGTTAAACTTTGAAATAGTAAGGAGGAAAGAAATGCCTTGAAAGAGGAGAGAGACACCAACTTTTATTGTTGTATGAAGAGCATTTAGAAGTGCAAGGGAAGACACATGCAGGAAAGGTATGCTGAAACAAAAAAAAAACCCTCATTCTTTAAGTTCTGTTTTAAAATGGTTATGAAAACATAGAGCTACTTCCTTTGTTGTCTTCAGTGGAGTC
Organism: Malurus melanocephalus; assembly: GCF_030028575.1. Lineage (NCBI taxonomy): Eukaryota > Metazoa > Chordata > Aves > Passeriformes > Maluridae > Malurus > Malurus melanocephalus. The sequence continues at coordinate 372,914 of NW_026623540.1, forward strand.
CATTAAAGGCAGTTTGACGAGGTCAACTGGATGAAGAAATATTGTGTGGCCAAATGTGTGAATCCTGACATTAATGCAATTTGCACATTTCTCTATCTCTCTTCATAGTCTGTTTCTGAGAAATTTAGAATCTTTTTAATAAAATCTAGCTTGTGGATTGCTTTTAGTCTTTTGTTTGATACTTCTTSCTGTGTTTAGTTTCCATTATAATTTGAATAACTAGGCAGAGCTCTCAAATTATATTGTTTGTTTACTATATGAACGTTGGTAACTGGAAAGGAGTTATGAAGGCTACCATACTTTTTATTAATTTAGGGAGAGTGGCACATGCCTGTATCTTAAGGAATTGTAARGGCATTCTAAAACCCTTCTTATTTTAACTGCTTCCCTTATTTGTGCTCCTTTCAGAACTGTTTGATTGACATTTTACTGCTAAAAAAAAMCCTGTTCTATTGAAGCAGGTTTGGGAGAAACACAATATTCACTTTGAGTGAATACCCATCTCCAATATACAGGTCAAAWTTATTAGTTGCTATATGATGGCTCTGCTTGGGGGTTTTTAAGGTCTTTCTCTCTTAGTTTACCTTCAAAGCAACTTTAAAGGCAAGGCATCACCTCGGATTCTTTAGACATCCCCATAAGCATCTGAATGGGACCAGAGAAGGTGGCAGCCAGGAGCTATTTCAAGCCAAAGAGGATATATTGCAGCTCTCAGCCTTAACCACTATAAATGATACTGAAGCCAGACAATGGGAAAGAGCCTGGCTCTGGTAAGAACACCTCTTAATTACAATGGAGCTCTCAAACTGGAATTTTTCTTATAAAATTAATATTATACACTGGTGACAGAAAGCTGTGATTCTACTTGAAGTTTCTAGAATTTAGGAAAAAATGCTGTCTTCTCCTTCAAAATTCAATAAAAGAGTTGCATTTTGGTGATAAYGTTTTCCCATTTCATCAAGGTCTTTGCATCTGCTGCCATATATCAGATTTCTGATTTTGGTTTCATTAAGAATACATATCTTTATTATAGTGTCTCTGAAGCTTTTTGAGTGACTCTGGTGAGGTCAGACCTGGAGTGCTGTGTCCAGTTCTGGGCTCCYCAGGACAGGAGATGCATTRATATACTGGAGGGGCTCCAGYGAAACACCAAGAAGGTGATTAAAGGYCTGGAGCATCTCTCCTTTGAAGAAAGGCTGACAGGGATGGGACTGTTCAGCCTGGAGACAGGAAGGCTCAGGGGCCCTTGTTGATGCACACACCTGGAGGAAGTACATGAGCAAAACTGAGACAGGCTTTGTTCAGTGATATCCAGYGACAGAGRCAAAGGGCTGAAAAGTGAAAGAGAAAAGATTCTGTCTAAACATAATATTTCACTGAAAGGTTGACTGAGGAGTGGCACAGGTTGTTCACAAATGTTATGGAGTCTGCATCCTTGAAATACACTAAGTCATTCCCAAATTATGCTAAACCCTTTAATATTTGTTAAAAAAATGTTTTTGTGCCTTTCTAAAAAAAAAAAAAATAAATAAAATAAAAAGAAAAGAAAAAAAAAGTTTCCACAGGTGACTGTTGTATAATATAGCACAGGTTTCATATTCTGGGCCCAGACTTCTGCTCAGTCGTCTTTATGAAATGCACCCATCTGGTTTGTGTGGTCATGACTCCCTCTAGTGATGTCTGCACAGTCTACCATATTCTCATACCAAATGGATTCTTGAGTTAAGTTCCCCATCTCTCTTTGCACTCACTGAACTCCATTATGACCAGTAAGTCATGCTTTATTCACATACAGGTTTTAGCATTCACTGTAAGTCAGATCTGATGACATTTGCATGTGTTAGAAATTTTGAAAATAAACTGTGGAAAAAAAATATCCAGAAATAAGGAAATAATATTAAAAGTCCTGCAAATTTTAGTGGTTTTGATGTAAAAATTAATTGAAAATAACTATTATGGTGGAAATAAAATTAAAATGCCAGAATATACAGACATAGATTAGAGATCTCAGTTTAACTGAGCACTAATATTAGGCAATGCTCAATCACCAGAAATTTCTGTAAATATTTGTTCTGCTCGTAAATGTTCTGTGCTTTTGTACGGRCAGGCATTTTCCAAGAATCTGTTTTTCTGCTGCCTAGTGGAGTGCAAATATAACTGCTTTGTTTATTGTCAAGAGTGTGGCGTGTTCCAGTGAATAATAACCCACAAACCAATTTTAACCCCAGGGAAGGAAAAATAAGAAATTAATTCCTTTATACCTAACTTCTAATACCAGATGTGCAACCCTTAATTGCCTTCACAGGATCTTAGTCAGAACGAATAGATAAAAACTAAACCRCAGATGTGCCAATGGAATCATACAACATTGAAAGAGTTGTTGCTGAAATGAAACACAGTTGCATTTATCTTTCCACCAAAACAGTGTGCATGAGACTGARGACACTTTGTTAGACAAACTTCGATTTCAGACTTGTATGAAACAGTAACAATGCTTTCTACAATCTCAATTGTAAAACTTTGTTAATCTGTACCAAATCCAAGTAGGAGTCTAAAGCAGCCAAATAGTCTCCAGTGAATTRTAATACAAAACCCCTAAGTGAGAGTTCAGGACAAAAGAACATGTCCACTGAGAGCAATGTTGTAAATATGGCAATAGATAGGTGATTAAGATTAGAATATTGAGTAGTCTTATTGTTCCTGTGTTGCATATCTCCTTATCTCCACCTTGAGGATGGTATAACATTATTAAATTTGCTAAATGAATGATCAATATTCTTTCATTTCTAGACCAGAATGAGTCACAGGACCTTTTACAGGTGAGACACATTGCATGCTCTTTAGAGGCCAAGCCTGTGAAATGAGATCACTATGAAATAATGTATTCAAGACCTAAAAATACTGCAAAATGTCTTAGAGAAATAAATCTGTAAGTCCTTACTCAATAARTAAACACCTTCTTTAGAAAATGTTTTGTAGTTTTCTTTGGAAATATGGAAACATGCCTCTAAGAAAATAATTTGGTGGGTTGAATTTCATCAGAGGCAACTTACCTAGTATACCAAACATGAAGCAGTAGTTCACAAATTGATCCAGATATATAGAACTGAAATGGCAATAGGTAAAATTTTATTGTGCTGTACAAAATATGTGGTGCTTCATGCTCTACCTATCAGTGTTTCTTTCTTCCTGTCCTTTACCCAAAGTGGGCAATATTTTATATTTTTCAAGCCAAAAATTTGTGTCTATGAATTAGTGCCATGAGAAGTCACTTTAGAAAGGAGGACTGAACAGGGTAAGTTTTTCTGCATTTATTCTGGTTTTGATTTCTCACTTCTTACTATGGCTCTTAATTTAAATTTTTGAAATAAAATGTGTAATGTTCAAATACGTGGTAGGTTCAATGCAAGTGATGAGGCTTTTAATTCTTCAGACATACTACATCAGAAATGAGCAAGTGAAGCTGCTTTAGTATTTAAATATGTAAATTCATCCTGTAAAGATGAGGAGAAACATTTGTACTATAGCTCTGTCTCAGAGAGCAGCAAAACAAACTCATTACTTTTTGTCATTCAAAGTTTTAAAATAATCACAAGTTCTCCTCTCATCTTCTTCTCATTAYAATCATGCCCTAAATCCCTTCTGCCATAATTTTTAATTCAAATGTTGGTTTAAATTAAAGAMTATGATAACGTTATTGTTATTTGCTTTATATTTATTTAACCAGATTTTTTTTAGATTAGTCATAACATGTTGTTGCATAGCAGAATTACCTGTGACATTAGCATAAGTCAACAAAAAAAGGTCACTTTTCAAAAAATTAAAATATATATGTGAAAGAATTCATCTACTAAAACAGAACCCCATTCAATGAGGTGGGACAGAGATGGGACATCCACAATTTCTTKGGGCAACCTGTTCCAGTGCCTCACCACCCACACAGTAAAGAATTTCTTCCTGATATCTAATCTAGAACTATGCTCTTTTGGTTTAAAGCCACTTGTACTAGATGCTCACATAAATGTACCTCTCYATCCTTCTTGTAGGCCCACTTTAGCAATTGGAAAGACTTTTGAAAATCTTCCTGGAGCCTTCTCCTCTCCAGGCTGAACAGATCCAATTCTCTGTCTGTCTTCACAGGAAAGGTGCTCTATACCTTGTTAAGTTGGGGGCCACAGAGCTGGACGCCATACTCARGATGGGGAACCACAAGAGCAGAGCAGAGGGGAAGAAGCAATAGTGCTTCAGAAGTGCTCACTCCTTCAATTCATTGCCTAAACAACAAGTTTAACTTTAGTAATTCTATGGTTGTTGTTTTCTAAATTATTCCGTKGTAACAAGAAAGATTTTTTTTCATTGTTTCAGTCAGCCAAGTCAGTCATGTGTCCATAAAAGACCATCTTGCAGCTTCAGTCTGTTGTGTGCTTTCTGCCTCAGCAGTGACTGCTTCTTGATGTCTTCTGATATTGCCCTAATAGAACAGAGACTGTTTCCATTRCGTGGTCATTCACGGTAATTCACTGGTAACTTCCATTCAGCAGAGTGTGCAACTTCTCCATATCTACTAACCATTCCCAAACAAGTACAGTGATGCCAAAACTCAGCAGGGAATGAGGATTTTTAAATTCTGTTTCCAATGCTTTATTTTGGAATCAATTGCATTCTCCAGAACAATGCCTACATTCTGCAATGTATTGTTCTGAACACTCTTTATACTTTGTGTTTTTTATATTTTACTTTGAAGGAGGCTTTCTGAAGCAATATTGAGCTGAGTTTTCTAAGAGATGCACTATTTTGAAAGTTTTGAACTTATTCTAAGAGGCTTACTGGCCTCATTATTTTATGGTGAAAGAAAATCTCCTGCTTTATGGCACTGAAGGGAAACTATTTTTATTTCAATTATATACATCTCAGAGCACAGGAAAACAATGATAAYCTGATTCAGCTTGAGTATAGGTTTGGTTTTGGGCAATGGTGCATATTCAGCTGCATGTATAATATTACTTGTGCTGAAGAGGATTATCTGGCTTCTTGTAATGATATTACAAAATACACACACATGTATGTGTGCTCTCTTTATTGCAGTCTATTTCACTGTCCCTGCCACCAGTTGTACAGTTCATGGAAAAAATACTGATCATTCTCACAGAGGCTGTGTCAGGCTTACCACAGGGTGGTATTTGATCTTGCTCTGTGTTATGGYTAGCAGCCACTCGTGCATTATTATTCCAAATGCTGGGGAGTATCTGCAAACATGATATCCTCTCCCCCATCAAGAAGCTGTGTGATGGTTAACATCAGATCAATACACAAACAAACTCTCTCTATCCAAACTCAGCTTGTTTTTCAATAAGGTATTTTATAGCAAATGGTGACAGGTGATTTAAACTGTCCCTAAAATTTATATAGAAAACAGAAAAACTGAGGCCCTAATAATTTCCTCCATGGGAAGAGTGTCCAACATCTGATTAYATTTCATGTACTGATCTGCACTTARATAGTAGGGTAAAACTGAAGTTTTTAATGTATAGCTTCTGAGGACATGGTAAGTACTTTTTCCCTTGCCAACCTGCAGATATCAGTGAAGGAGAGMAGTCTGAAGAAAGGATACAATGTTTAAATCAAGAGTTTCTTAAGGAGAACAAGAAGCTATCAGCTCATGAGCTGAGCAACACCTCTATATTTCTGTTAACARAGAAAAAAAGAAGTAAAATCCATTTTTTTTTAATGTATCCTATGGAGGGCATGTAGAGCAGCTGACTGACATCTGCAAACAGCTGAGGTCAGAGAGGAGGGGGATGGTTTGGTGAGGACAGTTGAACRGTATTCAACTCTCTCTGATTTACAGATACTATTGTATTCCTTAAAAAAAAAAAAAAAGTTTTGTTTTTATTGCAGTTCTTTACAATTACTATTGCCACAGGCTTCTGTGGCCATTTTTATTATATCAGTACCCTCTATGGTTACACAGTAAGTATCTTTTACATACATACATAGTTTTTGTTTTATCTGTAGCTTTAGTTTGTTTCCTGCAATTCCACTGATCCTATCAAAGTAATTCTGTTCTCTGATCAAGTGATTTATTTCCTTTACCCTTCCTATATCATCGTTTCTGCTGTACTTTATCACTACAAGTGCAGTTTTGTTTTCATTCTGTTTTTGTGCGACTCCACAMAGATATTGATTTTATTCTATATTTCTTGTTATTTGATTCCTGCTAACTTACTGAATTACAAATGTATCATTTTTTAGCAGATCTCATGTGTTGGCAYGAATGGTTATCTTCAACCTGCTGATTCCTTATGTTGTTTGCTAAATATTTATTAATTACTCATCAAAGAAAGTTGCAAGTTTTACAAACCCCTTCTATTACAGGAATGTGAGTATTGCAGCTCTGTTTTTTTTGAGTTGTGTCACTCCCTGGTTCACTTAAGATTTCCCTGAAGACTGTCCAGGCTCCCAATACTGTTGTAAATGACCKCTTTATGTCACTGTGGAGATGCAAAACTCTAAGGTCACATATCTTCCTCCCTATGGTCTTGTTCTAGAATACRAAGATAACAATGTCCTTGTTAAAGCAGATCAAATGCATTAGTACTCTGAATATTGATGCTGGTAAATTCTCCTAAAAACTACTTGTACACCAAAGGCTTGCTATTGTAATTTTTTGTTCACACAGCTACAAACTGAGAGATGGAAAGTAATGTTAAAACCTCAAAGTCACACAACTACTTAAAATTCACTGAATAGTTACAAGATAGAACAATTGGTTACATTTGCAACTCTTCAGTACTCATCTTTTCATCTTAAATTCTATCACCTTATCTGCTGGCAGAAGTGATACATGAACTTGATTGAGGAGGYCTGGCCAATGCACTTTCCCCCTACATAATCCGTGGAATTTTACATAAACAATGTAAAACTCTGTATGCTTGTGCCGTATTTTCTCAGCATTCTTTTCACTGTGAAGACTGCCTGAAAGATGGAATCAGTTCAATAATCTGGAAAATAGGGCCCTAGGAGAAAGAATGTAGAAAAGGGGAACTACATAACGGTGTGAAGTTTTCTATTATGTATCAAGCACAAGATTACTAGGGAACAATTCAGGTCACACAAGCATCAAATACTACTTTAGAAGACCTAATGTCTGCTCCTCAGCTGACTTTCCAAAGCAGAGCAAGACTGATTTGTGTCAGTGCCATATCTTCACAATCCAATATGATTGAATACATTACGGCTTCTGAAATACCACTAGATACTTACTTTTTGACACTAAATAGCTCTACAGAGACCATGATCAATTCTGTGCTTTTCAATAAGATATTTTCTTTGCTTCGTSAAACTCTTTTCATAAAAAGAAGGATCATAGCTTTACACATCATGCTGAAAATAYAAAAGAGAAACATAAACACATGCACTTAGTGATACTTTAAAAACATTTAACCCTTTTTTGTACTCTTGACTTTTATTTAGGACTGTAGAAAGAATATTGCCGTGAATATTTTGCTTGAGTTTTTTGACTTCCCAAAATCAGGATAGTCAAGACAAGGTGTTAGAGGAATTCCATTCCTCTTACTTCTGAAACTTGGTTTCTTACCTGAGTAGATCTATAATAGTTCAGATATTTTTCCGGTCTTTTCTTAGTGAATAATTGATATATTTTAGACTTTTTCCTTTATGCTAATTGTGATACTACCTTCTCTCAAAGATCTCATTTGAACCAGCTGTCTTTTCTGCTACACACATAAAAAGACGAGAGAAAAAAAGAAAAAAAAAAGTAGAGAAGTAAAAAAAAAAAATCCTGACAGACTTTGACATTTTGATCAAAATGTTTATTAACATGTCCTGATAATCACTTTTTCAAGAGAGAAAAATACATTGTACTACACAAGTTAAATTTCTAGTTCCAGCAAAATGTAATAAGGATTGTGTATCATAGCCTTACATGCTTCCCAAATACCTATATYTTTATCATCATACAGAATGAAAGGACATGAAATTCTTTTCACAACCTTTCTGGGTAGTTATTGAGAATGGCAAAAATATTTATACTTATCTCCCTTTAATGGGTGAGTTCTATCTGCGCCTGTCTATCTGTTAGGTTGGTTTTGAATTTGGTTTATAAAGCAACATATTCTGCTCTGAGATGGCTGTATTAAAATGCATCCCTCTAGAGCAATATACTTTGCTGACACAGCTGGTTATTTGGTAACCCAGGGAGCTGAAAGATGACATTTGTTTGAAATTAATGTTTTTCTGGTTTTATAGCACYACTCCATAAAATGTATAATTCAGCATATAAAATTTTGGGAGCAACATGTTTAATAGCATTTTTAAAAAAAGGGAACAAACATTTTCAGAGCTAAGCTCTCTCTTAGGTAGACATTTTTCTATTTCTGTTTTTCACTTTGGTTTTTCTTCCATCCCACAGAAGTAAAAGCAATCTTAGTTCTTCCAATATACACTTGGGGAATAGCAGAAAAAAATAAATCAACTCTCGCACAACCTGTCACACACCCCTGAGACAGAAAAGGGAGAAAATTATGTTGCTCACTTTTAAAAAATTGAAAGTTCTCTTCGTAACCTGTGRTAGAACAAGAGGAAATGTCCTCAAGTTGCACCAGAAGACATTTAGAGTGGATATTAGGAAAAATGTGTTCACTGAAAGGGCTGTAAAGCATTGGAACAGGCTGCCCAGGGAAGTGGTTCAGTCACCATCTCTGTAAGCGTTCAAAAGTCATAGAGATGGGGGCACCTAGGGACAGAATTTAGTGGTGGATTTTGCAGTGTTAGGTTAATGCTTGGACTTAATGATCTTAAAGGTCTTTTCCTACATCTAAGATTCTATGATTCTATGATCCTGGTGCTAAAAGCTGCTGAGAGCTGCAATATCCATAACCAAACAATGTAGTCCAAGTATATCATAAACTGAGGGTAAGTCTGGACTGATACCTCYCTCTCTTTAGTTCATGAGCCTATCAACAAAACTGTCCAGAAACAATTTTCATATTCATATGAAAGATCATATTCATTTTGATGTGCAGTGAAAAATCAAATGCTGGTATTTTCAAGGTCCCACAAAGGTTTACTTATGCAAGTGACACTACTAATGTTGAAGAGGCAAATTATATAAAGGCATTTTTGAAGTGCYAAATTCAAGGAAATCTCTCTTTTCCTGACTACTTTGTTCTTTTGGAAGTTATGAGCATCTGAAAAATTCTAAATATCTGTAAAATTCTGTGGCAGTTTCTGAGTAGAGTTTGTGGGGTTTTACCCCCACTCTCCATTCTGTGACACTCTACATAAGCATAATTGAATTAGTCTACATCAAGTGGTTATCAATGGTAAAAACAATACATTAAAAAAAATCACCTAAAAATAATGTTTTTCAACCAGCTGTTAAATCAAGTAATTTATTTGTTTTATTGCTCATTTGCATAATAGGGCAAACCAGAAACTCTCTGTAACAGATGTGCTGGTGGCAGGGAGATTTGATTACTGGCATCTATTATTAATCACTGCACAAATCTTAAATGATTTGTTTCAACAGTTTGATCAATTTACGTCCAAGTACTTTCATTTATGCACAAAATGTGGAGATAAAACATCTGTTCACACCTTTACTAGCAGCCCTGATTTTTTAATAAGGTTGAAGTTTGTGTTGAGGAAGACACAAGAGAGTGACAACTTTTGAAAAGATTCTATTGTTTCTGAGAATAATTCATAACTGAAAGTATTTCGTGTAGTCAATAATATCTATATGGTGCTTCTTTTGACTTGAAAAAATAGGATAAAAATTGCCAATATTATCAAATCTTTTGCAAATTCAATTAAAGACATTATTATATTTTGGGATCTGAATACAAATTGTTGAGACTCTGGTAAATAATAATGTATATATTCAACTTCAAGTATCTTGAACTTTGTAACAAGTTTCTTCTAAAAGAAATTTACTTGCAAGTTCCCAGTGGTTAGAATAAAAAATACTTTAATAATTTTCCCTTATTGTTTTAATGCTTCCAAAGGAAGCAAAACAATGCACACACAGCACAACTGAAGCACAGCCTGCAAATGGTAGGATCTATTTTAATACATTTCAGACAAGATGTGTAATCTTTCTGTCTAAGGGTCAGAACTTTAAATAGTTTATATTTGTCTCATAATGCAGCTGAATTACTGGTTTTGCTATCATTTTCTGGGTGAAGGTGACATTATAGCTATTCTGAAGGTGTAAGTCCTAAGCTAACACGAAAGTTACATTACCAGTTGTATAACATATCATTTCTGCCACCAAGGAATGCAGTCCATGTTCATGCTCAGACACAAAAGTGTCTGAGCACAGGGCTGAAGCACAGGGCTTTCGTATCATTTATACAAGATAGAATCACAGGGCAGATAGGTTTCTAACTTCATAGTGCTTTTAAGATCAAAGAAAAAAAACATGTAAGTATCTCCTCATGGTCCTGTGTCTGAGAGGAAGTGAGGAGTCTTGCTGGATCTGTTGCTAGCTGATCATATAGATGCTGTGCTGAGACTCTTTCCACTGAGTTCAGGTGCCTTTTGAAGGCCAATTACCTCACAATCAGCACAGAAAATGGTACTGTTGTCTAAGGGTTACATGAATTTGCACCAGCTGACTACAGGTGAAGGATAAATTGTATACCAGCAAAGAAAAGTTAGAATGTGCAAGATCTAATGGCTGCAAATATGAAAACTGTAGTCTTTTCTGCCATTCTGATGATTCTCATATACTGAGATCTGTCATGGTACACCTAATACTTCTCCAGGAAATAAATGGATCCAATCAGTGTTTCTMGCTTTTATACATCACATGGACCTATCAGCTACAATGTAAGATAGAGTCAAAAAGCAATTTTATTTCAACATGCAGGATTTCTAACTGGCATTTTAATAGATCACACAGATTTTATWATATACCTCAAAAACAAATGAAGAAAATGTATTTTCCCTATTAAATTGGCAACTATTTTCACCTGATAGCATTCATGAATATTTCAGCTCAGAGCTAGAAATACTGCCTTCTCCTTATACTTTCATACAAACTCATCTTGCAAAAAATATTTATTTTTCTTTACTTTTAAACATTTATTAGAATTATTACTTTTTTTTTTTTTCCAATTGGCAAAACCTTCCTTTTGAAGCTTCCACTAAGCATGCTCACAGCTTCCTGAGGGGCAAAAATCCCAAACAAGAAAACCAGCACACAGTAGCAGRTGGAAACACAAGAAAAGGCTTATAAATCAGGGTTATGAGAGKTTCAGTAATTCCAATATGAGCTATAGGACAAAATGTCTAAGAGAATAAGAGGGTAATACAACCCAGACAACAAACTTAACTCTATTACAGATACACAGCCATCTCCAAAGCTATTACTACAGTTGCCTGAGGTGTCTGCCGAGAAGCCAGATGTCATTCCTCCATAACTTAGTGTCTTGTGATTGTCATTTAATCTGAAGGAGAAGGAAAACATCGTGTTTAGATGCAGCAAATATAAACCCTAATGTCAGTGTATTCCCAGTTTATTTTATAAAATCATAAAATGTGAATTTCAAGGCCATCTTTAATGCTCAGATTATCTAGTTTAATTTTATTCAACAKCTAGCCTTATTTTTTGGTTCTCTTGAATCTGTAGACTTGTATCTATAGAAACTCCCTCATATTTTCATACTGTGCCTCAAAGGCATGTAACATATTCTCTTGTGGTCATGCTATATCAACACCAAACTGAAAAGCTGTGGCAAAACTTTCACATTGTTAAGCTTATAAGAAAGGGCTTGGGTCATTGATATCTTACCAGACCTCTTTATAATTGCACAGGTCTTGGGGACACTGAAAAGAAWTAAAGACCTTGATGCTTTAGTTTCTAAAAATTAAAGTTAACCTCCAAATAAACCCTAACAATAATCCAAGAGAAGAAACCTACTCCAATTAGAAACAAGAAAAACAAAGTTGTCTGCACTGTCATCAGCTTTTCCTCAGGGCTGCAAGCTCTGTAGCATTCAGGAAGAAGCTACTCTTACAACAACATTTCCCATTTCAAAAGGTATTTTGTTTGCCATACCTTTGAAGCCATGGCAGTAYCCAGATTAAACCGGCCATTTGAGGGGCTGGATTTCCAATCCATAACTGTAACACCAAACMTAATCCTAACACATAGACAAAATTAAGAGCCCCATCTACACAAAATAAATAACAAAAGATATTGGCTTAAAAGAGAAAGGCTGCTCTTGTCAGCTGAATCCAAGGACTTATATTCTCTATTGTTCTACTGATGAGTTTTCTAACTATAAAACAAGGTTAGGGGTTGGGATTAGTGTTTGGAACACACRTATATCTGCCTCGTTTATTGCTTTATGCTATACACCCCCCAATGTAGGAAGAGATCAGGTATTGATTGGCACCAAGAACTTCTGTTACTATTTTTAATGGTGTTATATTTCTTCTAGTTATGGCTAAAGTTAAGAAAAGGGTAAGCAGACAAGAGTGTGCATACTACATAAAGCCAAGGATTTCTTTTCCTCTTCTTTCAATTGGTCTTCTGGGCACAGTTCAATCTGGGGGGAARAAAAAAGAAGCCTCAGGAACATAGTTTTTTAAAATCAAATTTTCGTGGACTCATAAAAGACGAAAGAACTAGTAGGGCTTTACTTGGGTTCTCTTTTAGTAAGACATATTTGAGTATTAGCAGATTTGGCCTTATYTTAAAAATACAATGATTATTTTGAATATGAGTTTTCAGTAGAATATCATTTTCATCATGTAATGGTTTTGGTTAGAAGGAACCTTAAAAAAACATTTCCAATAACTTAACATGGTCAGGGACACTTTCTAGTAGATGAGATTCTTCAAAGCCCCARCCAACCAGGCCCTGAGTATCTGCAGAGATGAGGGATCCACAACTTCTCTGGAAAACCTGTTCTACTATCCCACCATCCCCAGAGTAAGAAATATCTTCCTAATAGCTAACCTGAATCTAGCCTCCAYCAATTTAAAACGATTACCCCGTATCTATCACCAGTCCCTGAGAGATAATCCCTCTCCAGCACTCTTGTAGACTGTCTTAAAATCCAGCAAGACCACTGTAAGGTCCCCTGGAGCTTTTTGTTCACCAGGCTGAACAACTCCAGCTCTCTCAGCCTGTCTTCATGGGAGTGGTGCTTCAGCACCCTCATCATCTTCATGGCTCTCTGTATCCACTCTATTTTCTTAAAAATTTTCTAATTTTCTTTCTCTTTTTTCCCCTCAATTTTCTCATTTTT
>NW_026623540.1:386463-409775 GCF_030028575.1 Malurus melanocephalus
TCCAAAGGAGTTATTTCTCAGGCTGATAACTTCCAGTGTTGTAATGATCCAGAAGTAATTGTTTGATGGTTGGAGATAGTTTAGCACCTAATACATTTCCTATTTTTTTTTTTTTTTCACTAACCTTGTGTCTGAGACAGGCAGAGAGAATAATACCAACCCAAGAATGCTGAACTATGAAGACTTGGGGCTGTGAGAGCTGTGTCTCTCCACAGCCTGGATGTTACAAACCATATGGATYCCCCGTGGGTGTCTTGTAGCCAGGGCCTGTCCCATTGTTCCAGCCAGGAGCTGGGCAGGTGGGGACAAATTAGGACAGACAGATTGTTAAGAAAAATCCATAGTGATGAGATCTGTCTGTGGAAAAGCTGGGAAATTAAGTCAGTGKGTCCAGGTTAGAACCAGTCCAGGAAACTATGAGTGAGACAAAATACCACAATTTCTAGGCAAGTTTGCAGGCACGTACAAGTTCAAGCTGGGGAGTTCATTATCTGGGTTAAGTTCAGGGTCCAGATCAACAGGATACATGACTGTGACATAGTTTGCACTGTATTTCAGGCAAGTTTTGGAGGGAGATCTCTATTCTCTTCCACACATCTCTTGTGTGGAAGTAGTCAGAATAAAAATATCGTCGTTTRCCCTGTAAGAAAAGTTATACATGACCATTTTTGTTGAAATAGGTCTGATATGACCTTTTWGACATTTCTCATTTTGCAATATAAAATGACAACACTTGAAATTTTAAGAATCTGCAATTATTATAACTAGACTGTAGCTCTTCTTTTTAATGTTATATAGACAAAATAGCAGTATAACATATTATATTTTTTTTTTTTTATTATGCCATCACATCTTGTGGTTTTATTTCATATATTTCCCTGGAAAATGCTGAAAGTCTAATGAGTAAGGAAAGGGGAGGTGTATATTTTGTGAAACTGAGATTTGCTACTGAAAAGAAAGAAATTGTGTAGTATGGAATGCACTGAACCTTGAGGTTTGCTGAAGCTGTCGTTCTTGGCAGACCAGTATTTACTGATATGATATAGCTACCTGATGCAAGAGGATCATGAACCTATATTCTATTCTGAATGAACACAGTGGGGTTTAAACATGCACGCAAATCATAATGACTAAATATCGGTGACTAAACTGTGCTTGTGAAATATATGCACATATGTAAAAAGGTAATTGTGCTGAAGCCATGCATATGCATGAACAAGATGAATAATTGCATGTGCAGGCTACCACCAGTGCGTGAAATTACCTGTTTTGCAAGTGTAAATTAGTGTTTTGCATGCCCATTTACCTGTTTGCTGTCCTTATATTTGTTGTTCTCAAGTTAACTGACTGTCTGATAATTTGTGTCTTAGAATGCAAACAAAAGAATGAAAAAAAACCCCAATATTAATATTAAGAAGAAATAAAAATGAAAATATTTTTCATTCCTATACTGGAGAAGCAATATTCAAATCACTGAATATCTACAAGACATATTTGTAAGGTGTATTAAAATCAGATCATTTTAGTGATATCCTCCTCAACAACCAGTGCTTCAGAACATATCATGAAGATTGATGCAGTTGGTGGCACAGTGAAAATAACTAATAATTGCAATAAGAACATGGCTGTCATTTTAATGTTAAATTTTTAAAATATACTTTATCTAGAATAAAGAGAACTCATAATAGTTAAGATGCTTGAGACAAGAAAAGCTACATGAAAACTAAAAGAGAATTCAGGTATAAAGCACTTTTGTCTTCAAAATACAGTGCAATTGCAAAATATTTTATAATCCCTAAATCTGCTTTTTATTGACCCCACAATTTATCTATGACATGTAAGTCACTTATAGCAGTCAGGCAGTTAAATTCCATTCTCCACAGCATTACAGGAGCTGGCATTTCCAGACCAGAGCAAAATACTAATTTCTAGTTTCATTCTTGCTGAGACAGCAATGCTGCCACTTGATCTGCAAGTAACCGTACATTACTACTCTGAGGATTACAGCACTACCTTTTCAAGTTTTCCTAGTACCATTTGAAACTATTACAATCTGTGTAACCAATTTAYTTTTTTATGTGTAGACATTACATTACTCCTCAGAAGACAGTGCAAATTAAAGCAAGTTACAAATAAAAGTAGTAAGTTGGAAGTTAAAAGCACTCATCTTGTGTTCTTTCTATTGACCTACCTGGCATTATTCTCACMTGCAAAGCTTCATTCTATACATTCAGGACATTGGATGAATTAAAGTTGAGACAGTCTCGTTTTTACTCCTCTTAAAGTCTCTTGACCTACTACCTACTGAAAATACCAACAAGGATTTATGTCAAGGGATCTTTGATACTCTCTCTAAAGATTCAGACGCACAATATCTCACACAACTCTTCCCCCTCCCCACRAAACTGGGTTAAGTGGCATCATAAGCAATGGTCAGTTACCAGTACCAAACAATATAAGAAGATTTTAATTTGCTGAGATTTCTACAATAAACCCTTGAGCAAAACGTTATGGACCTATCTCTTAAAGAATGCAATACATTGTAAAAAAACATAAAAAGTTTTCCCTGGATCTAACAGTGTTGCCAGTGTTTTGCAACTTTCCCAAGTGCTTCGTCCAGCATTCTGTATTTTTCCTGACCTTATGTAAAAGCCCGTTTTGGAGACAACTTAGCAGAGATCTCTATGAGAATATCAGTGCTGAATACAAAATGTACTTTGGGGAGATCTTAACCCTTTTGTATGAAACTCAATCAAGGTAGAAGTATTCAGCCCTGTAGGGGCTTCTGTAGGCCCAGGTTTCATTCCCTTTGAAAAGTCCAAATCAATGAGGAAGATGAATTTTAGGTGGATGAAAGGAAGTGGTTTCTTTCTGCAGTAGAGACARAGAGAAATTGGATCCAAGCTCACCGTCTAGAAATCCAACAGTGGTATCTAAAATACTGGCAGTGGTTTGTAAACTGCTGCCTGTGCTCATGGCTTCTCCTATAAATGTGTATCTAACCTATAATGGTGAGAGTGCCAAAAATAAAGTAGGCAAAATACATAAAGAGGTAGACATGGAAAGCTACATGAAAAGCTCTGGAGATGGCATGTTCATGTTTTGTCTCATTGAGTTGACCCTTTTACCTAATCCTGGTGCTGATTGAGTCTTCCTTGTATGTTTCTTTAAATAATCCAAGTATTTCTGCTTMCTTCCTAAAGCCAGAAGCGGTTCTTACAAAACCCCTTAATCTCCTCACTTTATAAGCTTAGAAAAATACACTGCAGAAGACATTTGCCTTTATAAGCCTCAGCTRGGCATTGCCAAAGTCATCCATGGGAAATCCAGAGCATTGATGGCCCATCTGGCACAATTCAGATATTCAGTGCTGATAGAAGGGAAAATATTTCCATCTGAGATAACGAGCAAGTCTTCCMTCTCCTTCCTTCATATTGCCAGCTGCTAATTCTCTGCACCCACAGAGTACTCTCTTAAACCTTATTACTTTATTCTCTGTTTAATAATAAAGTAAAATTGACCATAGTCAACATATAAAATAAATTATACAATAAGTCTCTCCTTCAATAGTGTGACACTAAAGATTTAGGTTTGCATATGGTTTATTTTTATCGTACTTTTGATTTGTTGGCCTAGAAAAYAATTAATTGATAACAGTATCTTGTTTACTGAAAAGTATAGAATAAAGTAGCCCACACAAATGATGATAGCCTCCTATTACCATTTTATTTAGTTTAATGAAAAGGCCTGCATCAAAGGGTCTAACCCTGGAGGATTTTCTAAAGCAGGATTCATGCTTTTCTACTTTAGTCTCCTTTTATTCCCTGAAGCGGAAAAGGTTTTGGATGTTTTGAGCTCTGCTGTTGTTTCACTTGTAYAATGTATATTATACCTTTGAATGACCTCAGCATTGTCAAGGTTTCACAAATCTTGATTTGAGCTAACTCAGCCACAAAAGTATCAGAAACAATAAGTTTTTAAGGTTGTAACAAACATTACATTTAATGAGTACAGTGCACATGTAATGATGCACTGAATCAGTATGAAGCCTCAAAAAATGATTTCTGTTGGCACTATAAAAGGAATGCAATTTTTCTTGTTGAAATACCATTTTTCAGTTACTGCATGACTGATGTGGTAATTATCCTCTACACCTGGGATTTAAATCCAATCCTACAAGCCCATTTTCTGTTTGCAAGCTGTCAGACTGATGCATAGTCTTTGTTCTTATCTGGCAATAGTCGAGGAATCAGTAATTCAGAAACAACAAAGCCACCGATGGGTCATCATGTAATCTGCACTGAAAATTGCAATCTGTAATGAGATTGGAAACACAGATGAGGAGACTAAAACTGATTACCTACCATATCTAAAATTTTCAATTTTATTGCACAAATATGATCAAGCTATCTCATAAATTTMGGGACTAGTTGAGAAAGAGTAAAGATTACTTTTAAATTAGGTGAAAAGGAGTTAAGTTATTTAAATGTAAATTATTTGTTTTACAGCTATTTAATTAATCTCCAAGGTGAATCACATCCTCACATTATTTTATTTTTCATTTCAGAATATGGTAGCTCTTGTTGGTGAATCTGAACTGGTGTAAGATACTTTGATCCCTTAAAACAAATATAAGTTCAATAACAAAAAGAAAAGAAATCCTGGTCAGTCAAATTTTATGCTATAGGCTAGAAAGGCATGAGCTGCTTCTCAGCAAAATAACCAAAAACAAAGTTCAAATAAGTTAAAATCTAAGTTTTATTGATGTTTCTGACTTCTTTAGCCCCCTGACAGCAACTTACAGGTAGGTGTTACACTGTTGTTTTCAACTCAAAGCCATAAATCACTGTTTTCTGCACTAATGAGATTATGACTAGTATGATGAACAGAAATAAACTACCATGGCTATTTCCAATAGGTTTCTGACCAAGCACCTGCTGAAAAAGTGAAAAAAAAAAATCAGGATATTGATGGATATGTTCTTTTCTTCAAACTTTCTTGAAGAAATTTGATCCTTCTAATATATTTTTCTTTTTTATAAATGTAATCTTTGGCTCCAGAAGGCACTCTTAATTCACCAGTAGTGTTCAACATGTACAGCTCTAGAAAGTCTAGAGAAGATAGATCTGTTCAAGAAAAGAGAATGAAATCTATTGTTTTTGAAGCAGCACTGGATAATCAGTCCAGAAAAGAGTTTAGAGGCACAGGAGCCATTCAAAACACCTATTTACTCAGTACATGACATGAATAGGTTCATAACAACTCTTTAATTCACCTTGTTTGCATACACATTTTTAATCATGGTCTAATTTCAGTTTCATTTTATTTCATTACTTTGTTTCTTTATTACCCTTTGTCTTTCTTGCATTAAGTTTATAGCCAGAAATTGCCTTTGGAATACATTTGAGAGCAGACAGAGCTCTTTAATGGTGGTCTGCATGTCTTTGCATGAAAGTTATTTTGGATGCTATTCTGTTCCTTGCCCATAACAACATGCTCCAAGCACATCTAGTGATAAAAGTCCTTAAAGGGTTTAGGTACAAAGACATTTTGCTTATAAGTCTCTAACTAGTTTGGGAGTTTCTAAGATGACCAGTTCAKCTGTGGCGGCCATGTATCCTGGGAGGGAATAAGGAGACCATAGATCTGGTTTCAGTTTTTTTCAGGTTTCCTTTCAAAAGAGCCATTGACCTTCTCCTCTTCTCCAGCTGTAAAATAAGTCCAAGGGGATGTGGTATATAGAAATCATTTGCGGAAATAAATTATTATAAAAGATCATTGAACTGTTGGAAAAATACATCCAGAATGTTTGCTTGTGTGCTCTCTGCCAGATGGGGACCTTTGGAGTCAGTTGGTTTTGCCTCCCTTTATGTCAAGGACAAAAAAGACTTACTTTCCTACATCATCCCAGTTCTTCAAATTAATCCAGAAAATCTTACTGTAATATAAAAGATWTTAGATAAGGCAGATTTTAGATTTAAATGCTATAAGAGTAGCTACCTTTCTCCTTTAAGTCTGAAAACCTGATAATTACTGGAAGAAGATACATAGGAGTGGTCATTTTTGAAGTGCATAATCAGTAAGCTTTATCTGTAAAGTCATTAGTCCTACAACCTCCACACTATGCAGATGMTGATTTGAGGAGTGTAGCACTTGGCTGATGTGTGCACAGAGTTCCCAGTAATGTGCTTACAGAAATATTCCAACAACTGCCAGTGCATGCAAAATGTGATAAAATAAATTTGTTTAATCTGAATACGTAGAGTACATGTGATAGATTACAGATTTGAGCAAGAAATGAGATAGTTTCTATGCTGAGATATATCAACCTTATATTAATGCATATAAAATGTTAAAGGGGTGGGTACAGATTAGATTATATTCTGCGGATCCTTTCTCTGAGATCGATGAAATTCCCTGTGGATAGAACTGCCATAATTCCAAAATAACACTAAAAATTTAGTTTTTATTTACAAACTAAATCAATCTACCAAATCAAAGACCCATAAAAAACCACAAACACAATCAAAATAAATGTGTAATTTATTCATGTAAAACAAAGAATTGAAAAACTCCATTAACATATCAGCTGTTATTTTATAATTTTAATGTTTGTAATTAATTAATTATTGTTCTTGCTGAGAGTGATAGAAGGATCTTCTAAGTGACTGTGTCCTAATTAACATTCATTTATCCTTATGCTAGAATCCTGCATATTAGRAATCATTATTCTCAGTAACCATATTTAATTTTTAGCTGAAAACTGCAGAAATAGTGAAAAATGTTGAGATAAACTATTATTGATTTAAAAAATTATATACCTGCTATGTTAAGACAAGRTATTTTATAGACAGTGGAGATCAACTGAGAGCACAATGAAAAATCAGTGGCAGGATAAAAGTATAAAATATATTACATTAAAAATATTTCTATCTACTAAATGTTGTGAGCATATAAAAATATAAAAATATAGAAATGAATACAGMACTCTTGAGTGTTTCAGAACATCAAGGTGATTTTACTTTGACCATCATATATAACACAGAAACACACTACTTTTCTTTCAAAGGCAGTTCCTAAACTTGAGCTATCAAGATTTGAAACTGATTTTTGTTACTCACAGACTTGCATTATGTAATCAATGACCATTACTCATGAACAGATACATGGGACATTATATATGTCAGTCATTTTCTATGCAGGTATTAGTGGTGGACTTGGCAGAGTTAGTTTTTTTTGTTGGTCTTAAGGATCTTTTTCAACCTAAATGATTCCATAAACCTCTGAAAAGTTTTAAAATAATTTGCCTCAGTGTCTGGATATTGCTCCACAAACAATGTCCCGAAATATTAGCTGAGTCCTTTCAGGACCCTATACTCTATGCCATTACTGTCAGTACTGCTTTTGTTTTCCTTCACCACAGAAACACATACTGCACAGACTGAGTAGCTTGTTTTATCTCACAGGATTTTGTTTCATTTGTACCATGCTCAGTGTTTTCATTACCCATTCAAAAAGTTGATACRCTTGCCAAAATTCTTATCACATATCTGGTATGGCAAAACAATACAAATTCTTCTACCCATCTGCTGTTTGCAGAACTTATAATTGCCACTTAAGCCTAAAGAACAAATACAGTCAGTTTGCAATCAGATTTGATGCTTTTATGTCATTAATGTAAAGAATGCAAAATTAAAGGTACACAAGTATGAAGGGGAAATTGTACTTATCTCCACTTATGATTCAGGAAGATAAGAATTGAGATGAAAAGAAATGCAAATGTTTCCATCCAAAGAAAATTAATTGTAGATCAAGTGAGAAAAATATCTGACTTTTACTGAAGGGAAAAATCTTAGGTGATAAGGTCAAGAAAAGAGAGTAAGATTTTAAAGTCATATTTATTTTCAGACATTATTTCAATTTTCAAAAAATTCTTCAAATCTTACTTCTACTGCTTTAAAAGCTACTGAAGAATGGATCCCACAACACTCTTCTATTTTGAAAAGATGCAATTAATGATGTTGGATATAAAATAAAAAGGCATTTTGCTTTTCATTCCTCTTCCCCTAAATATCCATGAAAGTCCTTTTCCTCACAATCTTTCAAAGTCACCAAAATGGCTGGTTTGGTAATGGTGTTGAAATCTAATAAATAGCTTATGTACGAACACATGCTAAATTATTTTCAATATTGGAAGGAAAAAAAAAGATTAAAATAAGTTTTAGTGATCACTGGTTATAATTCATCATCAAAATGATAGCAATACATATTGTCATGTCCAATCAGATTTTGTAGATTGTTCAAGATTTATCCATAGTATTTCAAATATACCACATATCAGAATTAATCTGTTTGCTTTGAAAGAGGATGTCTTGCAATATTTCAGGTGTCATGGATAGCCAGYCTTTAACATCCAATGTCATTTTCTCCTGAAGAAAGTGAATAATCCCAAACAAAATTCTGCATTTTAATGTCTTACTGAAGGAAAAAAGAAAAGCAAACAATGGTCTGGATGTTGTCCTTTTCATTTCAACTGTGTTAGCACTTGTTCATTCTAGAACACATGTTATTGAAAATATGGCCCAGACAAAACCATCAAACATATTTTTGCTTTTTCTTGAATATTTGACATGCCTTTGTAAGTTTATTATTTTTTATACAATCTTGTTACGAAGCAGTAAGTCTAAATTCATTAGAGGCAGCTCTCATGAATATTTGATATAATTGTTCATATACAGTTTTGATATAATTTTTCAGAGAATGACTGTGGCTTGAAGGACAGGAGAGAGCAACTTGTCAGTATTAAACTGAGAAACTTGGGAGAGGAAGGGAAAAATCAGAGTTCAGAAAGGACCTTTTAGTTATTTGTTTTACAGACATAAAGAAGCATTTTTTCCAAAACCACATKGTAGAAATAGGGAAGGGAGTTGATTATTTTGTCACTCAGTAATGTCATGGAATAATTTTATTTTTCATTATTACAACAGAAAGTCATGTTTTTGGAGTTCATTAATGAATCTAGCCTTCATTTTACAGAAAGAAAAAAATAACAGGTACATAACAAAAGAAATGAAAAGAAACTGGCAGTTTCCTTAAACTAAGAATACCTTTAAATAACCTATTGAGAATTTTATTAAGAAATACATACTTCTTGCAATTTGTCACAGAAATGTTACCTACAATGACAACAAGACATACCCCTCTCCACAGCAAGCTTCATTTCACTATCAAAGAATAACAATGCCTGCAAGGTATGAACAGAACATTTCTTCCATTTTTCAATTCGGTTACACTCTTATGTTTTGTTCATAATGGCAACTGTCTTGCTTGATGTATCATATAGATGTTCTCACCTGCTTGTTGTCATTCAGCTGCTAAATGAGAAGAATGAATATGTATAATGCTTTCAAAATTGCATTATAATGACACAATCTGGCATATTTTATTATACATCCCGCTAGACCCTGATTGTTTTGTGCAGTTGGCATTCAAGTTACACTACTTGGGTTTTGATAGCTCTTGCCAACTTCCTCAATGCAAATGATTAAAAGTGAAAGCAATGGGAAAAGTTTCTAAGCACAGGCTTGATAGAGGGGTAAAGGAATGGTAACATTTCATTCTTCATCATTCATTAAAACACAGTAYAAGTTTGCCTTAACATGTGAGGGTTTTACTAAATAGTTTTTTTTCTGCCTGAGTAAATTGCAGGATTAGTCTGTCTTACATATGTGGGAAAGCAAACATTTCAGGTTTTATTTCTTCACTGGGACTTCTTCTGTTTTCCAGTAATTAATTGTCTACTTTGGTGCCATAAAAATATATTGTGTTAGTAACTCTGTTTTTTGATGTTGTTCAACCTCAGCCAGCAAACAAGCACTGTGCAGCTGCTCTCTCACTCCCCCACCAGTGGGACTAGAGAGAAAGAAAATGTGAAATCTGGAAAATGTATGGGTTGAGATAAAGACAGTTTAATAGATAAAGAAAAAACTGGTCATATAAGGAATGCAAATAAAGGAATTGATTCAGTGCTTCCTATGGGCAAGCAGATGTTCAGCCATCTCCAGGAGAGCAGAACCCTACTACATGTAGTCCATTAAAGAATGTCCTCATTTCACTATCTTCTGTGTTCCGATAGAGATCTCCTTGCAATTTAATACTGGGGCTTCTTCAACTTTTWAGCCTTTATAATGTTCTCTGTAATATTTTCACATAAAAAATTCAGAAAAAAAWTTGTATCTGAAAACCAGATGTATGTCTAGATCTTCACTTATTCTGAACTGCTTTCTGTCATATACTAGCTCTTTCATTTAGTTGGAAATGCTGTGTGACTGACAAGATTTTGTCATGAGGCCACTTTACTTGCTGTTTTAGATCCTCCTTCCCAGTACTAGTATTGACAGACTACCTGTAAACTCAACAAAATCAATGAAAAATTTTCCAGTTTTTTAATTAGCTCTTTATGGTTTAGTATTTTTTCTATTATTTCATCAGTAAAAGAAGGGTTTACTAAAAAGATCATTATGCAATATTTCTTGTGAAAAGAGTGAAGTGTTTGCTTCCCCAGTCCCTTTTAATGTCTTATTAGTTGTTCTGATGTCTTCAGGACTAAATATCATTTATATAGTTCAGGAAAGTCATCAGCTAATACTTGTAATTCTTTGAAAGATGTCATGCTGGGTGGCTGATCTCATATGTAAAGAGAATTTTTTTCAATGGAAATTCTTCTAGATGAGAAATTATTGTGTAGAAGATCTTAGGTTTAAACCTAGGAAAGTATTGTAGACAAAATAGCACCCAATAAAACAAATTTCTGGCAGGTTGTAGTTTTGAGAGGAAAATAAAAAAATWAAAAAAAAAWAWAAAATAAAATAAAAAAGACATGTTTAAGCTTGAATTTAAAATATTAGTGTGCTTAACATATAGAAATCTTAATTTGTGCCATTAGGTGATATTTTTCAGTGTTAAGAATGATAAAAGACATTTTTATAAATTGCTGTTTTATAAAGGCTGAAAAACATAATCAGCCCTCACAAAAGAAGCCCAAGTAAATCTGTTCCATTGGTACTTCATTGAAATTCGAGATATAATAGAAATACAAGTTACTTTTTTTGTTTATCAAGGGCGTATGTGTCAAAAGTTTCATTTCATCCCCCCACCTTCTTTTGAACCTTAACATAATCACCTATAAGTGCAAACATWGCATTATGCTATATGCATATATTTATATTTGTTTTCAGCTTGCTTCAATTCAGCAGTTTGTGTAGCACCCTGAAGTGCCACAGSTATGCTCACACTCACTCTTTACCTCCCTAAGGTGTTTCCCTCCTTTCTTCCAAGGCAAGACATCTTCAGGTCATCACATCACAGCCCTGTGTCATCCACTCCTTGACAAGAAGATTACCTATTAGCTGACTTACARCCAAAACAAATTCATGTTTAAAATGTTAAATCTGAATGGAGCAATGCACCAGATATTTCTGTCAGTAAAAAACAAGTAGGCATAACCACGTAAACCTATAATATCAAATAATGTTTTACCTGTAACCTTTAACTGACTTTTTTATCCCCGTAGGCACAAACCCTAGGTAAGATTTGTAGATCAAGCAAGGAGTTTTGCTGGCTTGCTTTTGCTTTCCTTTACTGTCATGGTAGCAGATTCATTCTGGCAAATTTGAGTTCAAACAACATATTAGCCTGAAATTTAATTGCCCAAAATTAGCCACAAAAATGCATCTCTTCAAAGTGCCCATTATAAATGTATACATATTATAAACCTCTCTTCTCTAAAAGTACACATTGTTTCTAACAAGCAGAAAATTGTTCTGTGGTTGAAACAGCATAACTTTTTCCAGCCTTATGACTACCTGACAGATTACAGTAATATAATCATAGCGTGGTGATGTTTTCTGAATTCCATTTCCATCAGGAATCCTGTCATACTATGAGTAATTGAGAGCAAATGTTACACTGATGTTGAGGTTTTCCAGGGCTGAACATATTTCAGTTTCTTTTGTAACCAGAAGAGGCCATTGGCTCACTGATAATTGAAATACCAGTGATCCTCATCTGTTTGCCAATCTGCAAACTAATCAGAAGCTTAACCTACTTCTGTCCTGCCAGTCTGTTGATGTTTTTCCAGCAATGCAAACCATGATGTGAACTGGCTGTGATTCACCCATTGGAAAGAGGCTGAGCCAAACGTCACTTTCTGCTTCTGGCACCAAAGCAGGCTTTTAGTACGCTTAGCTTCAAGACAGGCCAGAAAAAAAATGAGAAGAAAAAAAGTTCTCATGTCTCAGCAGTATGCTACCAAAACAAAGTGCACCTTTAATAAAAAATAAAGTGTGTTTGTCCATCAATGCACATGATTCAACACATCTGTTTCCCAGGTGCAGGCAGAACCAACAYCCTAAGATTTTGGGATGTATATTGTGTATTCTGTTGTTCCTCCAGGATGTGTTATCACCCTTTAAATGGAGCAGTTTTCTCTCCTAATGTTGCCAGACCATTATCATTATCAGAAAACTGAACAAAAGAATTCCTCAAGGCAGTGATTCTGGAGATAGTTCTCCAGGGCTGAAGGAAAAGGCACTTGTTTCGAAAACTGATGGCAAGCCAATGTTGCTTATTTCTACTCCTGAGTAACCACAGCTTCTGAATGCAGCTCTTGACTCAAACAAGTTCAACTACTCTCACAGTTGATGATATTGTTTAGTTAACCCTATAGCCATGTTATTAATATGTGTATACAATTATTTTGAACATCCCAACATCTATGTTCAATTTCTTTTGTTTGTACTTTTGATCAGTCTGCTTATCTTCTTAAGCTGTAATAAACAATTTTTTAGCTATTGTTTGCTCTCATTATCTGTATGTACTTTAAAAAAACAAAACAAAACAGAGAAAATGAAAGGGGGAAGTCCAATTTCAAGTGTGCTCCCTAATGCTACACTGAGTAACACTTGTGTTTGATTACAGGCAAAGCAGCAGCTACTTCTGTGCCTCAGATGTCCGTGTGTAAACTGGCAACTGCAGCACACTTCAGCTGTGGGACATGAGCTGCATTATAAAATTTAGGGATTAGTGTCTATAGAAAAAATACCAGTACAAAGGCATTAATCACAAAAGCTGGGCCAAAATACATCTGAACCAAAGCCTTAACTTTAGATACAGGTACTTTGAAACAATTGTCTGCATGCAAACCATGTTGAGACAGAAAAGCAAGCTTATCCACTCACAGACACCATTCCATGATCCTTTTGAGTATCACCTCTCYACAGCTCAAAACTTGCTAAATTAGTCTAGCAACAACAAATTTAATTTCAGTTAGATAATTAGATTTCATTCATGAAAACTTTATTAATTACATTTTAAGCTGTGGTATAGATAACTCCCTAGGTCCACTAGCTGATCGTGCTGATCAGGTATTGACTGAAACAGCTCAGAGTACACTGGCTCAGCAGTGTTAAAGAAAAATGTTAAAACTGGAAGTCTGACATWGGTTAATGTACAGCTGTGATAAAATAGGTGGTTAACCTGCTCATAATGGAGAAGGAATATCTACTTGCATAACCATCACCTAAAAAGGGATCTTTCCAAACCAATTTAGTCACTGCCCTGACTAAAATTCTTCTCAATGGATATATGGATTGAGTTAATCTGTCCTGAGTATAAGCATCSTATTTACATGGAAGAGGGATAAGGAGCTGTGATAAATATACGGTGATGGAGACATGTTGCTCTTGAAGTAGGTAATAAATAAATTTTAAGGATCTGGTCCTGAGATCAAATATACCATTTTTACATTTGTATGTTATGAGTTTACCATTTACCTTTACATTTACCACAGCAGATAAACGCCTTTCCATGAAAAAACAGGACAAATAGAAACATCCTTCAGACTGCTAGAATATAGAGGTAGCTAACTTCTTCAACACACTCTGAAACATAAAMATTGTACACTTTGAACTAATTTTCAATATATCCAAATATATGCTGTATCCAAATATTTAATCCTTTCCTCATGCCTGAGTTTTTATTAGCTTGTATTTTCATAATTAGAATCATTTGCACAGTATAATTTTTGAATTAATATTTTATTTTTATTATAAATTTATATTTTATTGTAGTCTTGCCTGAAATCAATATATACTGAATATATCTATTGAAAATCTTTCAAAATATTTATTGGATTTGAATATACTGGTTACCTGGTTTTGATAGTTAAATCTTTCCAAAATAGCTTATATTTTTAGGAGTTAAATTATTCCTGAAATATCTTAAATCTCACTATTTATTCACTAAAGAATAAATGAATGAAAAATCCATTAAATATCATGTTGCCTATCTTTAAAAATCCAATATTTTCAGAAAAATTTGGCATTTATATTCTTAAAAACAGAAATAAATTGCTTCTTACTTACTGTCTACAAATATTATGTTAACTGGAATTCAAATTTCTGAGCTATGCTTATACTAGGATAAACTACATTTTCAAATAGACCTAGTCAAAATCTCTTTTATGGGGAGGGAAATTAGGCAGGTAAGGAACACCAAATGAGCTGAACTTTGTCCTCAAAGAAAATTGGTTTTTCCTTTTCAATTTTCTTTCAAAGAGATCTGACAACTGTCGCTTTGAACAAACTTTAACAGCACAATATCCTTTGTGCAAGTTTCCCCCTGTCAGCTTTTCCATTCCAGCAGGAACTTAGAACAAAGTGTCTGCTGCCCTTTGAGTTGAGAACTTCATCAGTTGAATGAACACTGCTACAGTGCAGGGAAATTGAGGGCATACTCTCTGTGAATCTCAACAGCATGCTCTCTCAATAAATATAACTTCTCTGTCTTTTACAAGAATAAACTAACCATCCGTCCCTTCTGACATTTCCCCTGTTCTCCTGTGTTTACTGAAAATGAAAAGCCATTTGAAAACCCACTTGTTTAAACTTAGGTGGAATAGCAAATGGTCCTGATTGCAAGCACATCTATTTCAAAAGAAATCTGAACTTACTCATTGTCAATGCTTCCGAAGTCTATCTATGGACCAAGAAGTTCTTTTGCTTTTATTTTCTTAAGAAAATGCTTAAGGTCAATGAAAAATAAAGTAAAATTTAAAAAAAAAAAAAAAAGCTTCAATTCAAGAGATTAATCACATTAATGTCACAAAGCTGTGTCATCCATACCTGACTAAGATCAATGCTCTTGCATATTGTTTGACAGCAGCACTCTCTTTCTCAGGAATGCTTATGAATTACCAAGTTTGAAGATGCTGTGTTTTACATTCATGCACATTCATGTCAACACACTGTGACATCTTTCCATGAGACATGGGGAGCAATTCTCTGATATCTCTTCCAGTTCTCCATCTATACACTAATCTCACATGATAGAAGCAGGATGTTGTTTGAAAAGCTTCATTAGTAAAATGGAAATACATTAAGAAACACYGTTTATATGATCAGACCCTGAGTGGGTCTGAATTCATGCGAGTTCTTCAAACAGAYAAAATACAGCAGAACATTACAGTAAAAATAAGTGTAGGAGGCTTTTTCACAAAGATTTGGGTCTTTGGGTTTGTCCAGCACTTTCAGACACAATTTACAAAGCTCATCAGCTCACTAATTTCCATCACTGGAATAGGTTGTCAAGAGTTGTGGTGGAATCCCATCCTTGGACATTTTAAAAGTCATCTGGGTATGGCCCTGGGCATTCTGCTTTAGATAAATTTTTTTGAGCAGGGAAATTGGACCAGATGACCTCCAGTGGTCCTTTCAAGCTTCATGCATTCTGTGACAAAAAGAACAACTAATCAAACTAAAAAGATAAGTTTAAATCTGGTTTTCTTTGAAACAATTGCTGTACAAATCTAACTCAATAACATTTGCTGTTTTTGCTTTCTGTTGCTGAGTGATTGCCACATTTTATTCTTCTCTATTAATATTCAATTACAAATGTCAAACAGGTACATAGATAAAACACTGACATATTTGTGTCCTATAATCCTTGATTGCTTTACAGTATGAACATCTAATGAAGATTGCAGAACAGCAACTGGTGGTTTGAGAAATTACATTGGGAAAAGGTCATAAAAACAACTAAAGAAGAGAGTAAAATATGAGTGTAGTGTCATTTCAAGCTGGTATAAAAGGCGAAAAATTGTTTCTGCTCTGTGTATCTGCTTTGCAGATAGATTCTAAAGAGAAAGAAATGTTTTTTTTTGAGAGAGGGAAAAGAAGGAGGTGTAGCTAGTTTCCATATTTTTGTTCACAGCTGTGATCCATTTTGCTAYTGCATTTATGCAGTGGTCATTTATTAGCATTTATATAGCTTGTTGTTTCAAGTCATCTTGTGGTCAGTCATTGGATTTAACAAGAGCAGAGCCATTTTGTGCTTTGAATTTTCTTCCTTTACACCTAAAGTTTTGCTTGAAACATTAAACAATAGAAAATGGAGATTGAAAATTGACAAAAGCATTTGCTTCATGTTTGTTAAGTGCTTAAAGAATTCATTAGATGACAATAAGGAAAGAGAAAAACCTGAGATACCTTCCTGAAACTTTGCCACTAACAAAAGACAAAAAGGTGATAAGATTAAAAATATTAAAAAACCATAAAGTATATTCAAATTAATTCCTAGCTGTAATTTAATAATAGGTTTCAGTAAAAGGCAGGAATAAAGATTCAGTGATTTATCTCGTTCACAATCGAAGTAAAACTGAATGATCTGRAATTTTCTTTGTAGATTATTGATGCTGGAACAATGAAATTTGATTTTATATTTTGTGTACTCCACTTGTATTTGAATTTATATTCTGTATATTATGTTTACATTCTGTCATAATTTGATCCTGTGGAACATTAATTGTATCATTAATTAAGGTGCTCTATCTCTCCTCCATTATACACCATAATATTGTCTGTAGGTTTTGAAAAAAACTGCTAACATCTAAAGAAAATGGAAGAAAATATCAATAGGACATATATTTAAAAAATATTATTATTTGCATTTTATTGAAAAAGCAAATATCCCTTATATTAAAACTGAAGTAATTACTGACATTGAACCATATACAGACATCATTGGGTTTTATAGCAATCCACACACATGGGAGCAAGAGTTAGAAGAAGGAAGATAAGATTTGGCTTATTTGCTTCTTCAAATCTAAGATACCTCAGTGACTTTCATCTTATACTTTATACACAGCAGGCATGGGCTTAGTTGTTTTCAAGAAAATGTGCAGAAAAAGTCCTTGAATTCTTCCAGAACCTTCCACTTAAGCAAGGTTCTGGAGAAATTTATGGATTTTTTAAAAAATCTAAAAAAAGAAACTTAACTATCTGCTTCTATTGAAAAAAATAGATAATTTTCCTTACAGAAGACTTGAGAGAGAATATATTTCATCTAGTGATTCTAGTTGACTACATTAACAAATTGAAATAATACATGATGACAATACAAAAAGAAAAATTTAGAATGACAGGTTCAGAGACAAAACTTAAATTTGTCCATGATTACAGAGAGCCATAAATTCACCATACTAATTCAAGAGATGGTTCTGGTGACAAGAGATTTCTTAATAATTTTCTCTTGAGTTATACAAGCTAGACAGTGCTTAAGGCTTTTGGTTTCCCTATTCTAATGCAAAAGACAAAAACCTAAAGTCTACAGAAATAAATCCTTCTGGTAATACTCCATGACAAAGTACACTGAAGGGAAAAGCAGCAACTTCTTTCTGTACCAAAAGTTCATTATTGGGAAAAGCTATAAGAAGTTATCTTAACCTGCTGGGGTTTTTATTCTGAAAGCAGTATTAWTTTGGGTCAACATTTCTTGTCATGGTGTATGAAAGACCAATGTCATGAAGCACTGAGATAAGAGTGCACAAGTGTAAAACAGAGAAGATTTTGAAAATACTTCATTTATGTAAAATCTATTCATTATTTAACAAGGTCAGAACTCTGTCCACAGATTCCCAGAGCCATGCATCTGAACAGGATAAAAGGTCAACATCAGTGATAGCATGCCAAAGCTTTTTGTTTTTCCTAAATAGTAACTTCAAAAAAATATATGAGATGGAAAAGACATGGGAATTTTAAGCCTTAATCAGTCACAGCACACTGTTGTCCTTTCTCACTGAATCTGTTTGTTAGTYAATTTAAAAATCACGGTAAAAAACTGATTCAGAATAGTTTGGATGCACATGCTATGTTAAATTTATGAACAATTCTTTCAAAAATGGCTGAAAAGTCTTATCTTCCAGAATATTTAAGCCTTAAGCAAACATTTTTTCAGTTGGAGTTCAATGTGGAAATATTTTGAAAGATCTCACCATCAATCTTCTAAAGGGTAATGGATTTTTTTTTTTTAGCACTCACATATCTAAGGCCAGATTTTGCAATTAATAGGCAACTAGTTATACTGATCAGCTACCACAAAGATTTTAAGAATATGGCTATCTTGTTTTGAAAATCAGCAGCTTTGGTACCCAATTACTTCAGAAACAGCTTTTTAAACTTAGAACTTCAGATTCTGTAAATTTCATCGTAAATATGTGTACCTAAAACACTGGCCTGTAAAACAGTAGAATATTTATCTGAGAAATTATCAGAGGAGGTGCAGCATCCAATGACATTGCCAAATCATCTCCTGGGCTGCATCCAAAGTATCATGGTCAAAAGGGCGAGGGAGGGGATTCTGCCCCTCTGCTCTGCTCTTTTGAGATTTCACCTGGAGTGCTGCACCCAGTTCTGGAGTTCTCAGMACAGGAAGGACATTG
Organism: Malurus melanocephalus; assembly: GCF_030028575.1. Lineage (NCBI taxonomy): Eukaryota > Metazoa > Chordata > Aves > Passeriformes > Maluridae > Malurus > Malurus melanocephalus. The sequence continues at coordinate 405,239 of NW_026623540.1, forward strand.
GTCTTTTAGAGCCAGGCCACGAAGTTGATCAGAGGAATGGAGCACCTCTCCTATGAGAAAAGACAGAGAACTGGGATTGTTCTTTCTGGAGCAGGGAAGGATTCAGGGTGACCAAATTGTGGCCTTCCAGTACCTGAAGGAAACTTGCAGGAAGGGCAGAGAGAGCTGGTTTACAAGAGCAGGTAATCAGAGGGAAAGGGAAATGGGTTCAAACTGAAAGAGAGTGGGTTTAGATTTGATATTAGGAGAAAATTCTCTCCTCTGAGGATGGTGAAGCACTCACACAGGTTGCCCAGGGATGGATGATCCATCCCTGGGCGTGCATAAAGCCAGGTTAGATGGGAATTTGAGCAACCTGGTCGAGTTGAAGGTGTCCCTGCACAGTGCAGGGGACTAGGAACTAGATGATCTTCAAGGTCCCCTTCCAACCCAAGCCATATTTAGTTTTCAAATATGTAATAAATAYGGATTTTTCAGGGTGTATTTGTGTGTGGATTTTGGATTAAAAAATCACAAATTATTCAATTCTTGTTGCAGTAGGTTTTAATGATATATTAACCAATTGAACTGTATTTCTTTTTCAAATTTTTCATCTTTTACAGAAATACTCATTCTCCTTCTTATCAAATCTGGCAATTTTTGATCGATGCACTTTTCTCAGCTGCAAATGTAGAGCAGCTAAAAATAAGACAATAGAAGTAGTTACAGCTTTCACATTGAACTATGGTTTACTAAACCAAAGCTATGGTTTACTGATCATAACACTAGAATAAATAGGATGGAAGGATGACATTTATCATCAAGACATATCCACAAATGGCTACTTTGTACATAAATAGTATGAGTGCCTCATTCAAACCAAAATAGTGAGTACTTCAGAAGGCTTTCTCTCCTTTAAGGGCACATATTATCTATGCTATAGGATGTCTTCATGGATAACTGAACCAGTATGTATTTCAGCTATTAAAAGGAATATTTTATGTATTTATTCAACAAAGCAAAACAGACACCAGGAAGTCCTTCCAGACTGTATTCATTCATATGGCATTTTATATGGCCTTAATTCAATAGACTGGAATGGCTCTWTAGAAGCTGTTTTGGTTAATCAGGACATTATGCATTAAAGATGTCTCCTTGATAAAATTTTGTGCTAATATTCTGAAGAAARTGTACTGCCACTGTAGCCTATTTTAAATTGTTTTTTATATGCTATACACAGTGTTGTATGCAGCTGGTTCAAATTTAATTCTTGTTCTAGAAGCTATGTTTTTCACAAGTGAAATCTCTGGAATTTAAAATCACGTGTTGTACATGTCTTTAATATCTTCATTTTGATTAATATAACTCAAGAACAGTTCAGTTTGAAATCAATATGATGTCTTTTGACATAGGATCTATTCCAGTTGCACCTCTTGTCACAGAAAGGATTATTACATGCAAGTTAATTTTATAAGAGAAAKGGTACAGAATAGTGTGATCAAACAAATTTCACTGCACTTAAAATCTGCTTGTATATTTTATGCAGAAGCAATACCTGCTCTCATGAATATTATATATACTTGACAAATTAGCAAGTATGACCAAGGTGAAATCTGCATATTTGCATAGATGGAAAACATTAAATCCATTCCCATGAATGCCTGAAAGCTGTCAAGTTTCCTCATTTGTTGAATGTGCATTGCTAGTTCTTCCTGTTGGGATGAATAGTCCAGGGACATTCTCTTATCTTTACTATTTTTTTCTGGGAAAAACCAGCAAAATTGAGCATGCTTGGAAAGCCTTTAAACAAAAGCATTTTCCTTGTCATGTATTATCCACAAGATACCTTCTGTAACTTCCATTACTTTGTTTCTCTTTCAATTCTGTTCCCGATAAATGTTTTGCAACTTAAAGAAATATACTTTTACTTAGCATAAAAATCCTTTTCAGTCTGGTCAAATACTCTCCCTCATTTGGCAAATCTTACAAAAATATTTTGAAACAAACAGCATTGCTCTTTAAAACAGGTTTTTAAGTAAATAAATCAAAGCTAGAAACAGTGACAGACTCTCAGTTGTACATTGCTGAATAACAATATTCTTTATGAAGGAAGATATAGACTATCTATTAAGCTTGTGTTTATAATGAAATTTCATTTCAAGGTGAACAAAGTGATCTTCTAAATAAATGTCCCTGTGAAYATTTTACTCTTCTGAAGTACTACACAATGAGAGGGGCCAGCCTTTGATTACATAAATGTCCAAGGCAAAGCACCCACCAACTGAAAAAAAAGCCATAACATCAAAGTGAGGGAGAAAAGCTTTGTGCTATGCTTGTTTGGGATTGGTTGTTTTTTGGGTTATTTTGAGGGAGAGGGTGGTGATGTCAGTGTAGTTGCTTAATTTTCCATTTCCCCCATTCTTCTTTTGTTCCAGACTATTCCAGATCCTACTCTGAGAGGGTGTTTTTTCTTTCTCAAGTGCAAAACTAAAGCTTTGAGCACTCAGTTGCTATGGAAACAAAAAAGACAGAAATAGTTTATGTATTTCAAAAGCTGTCAGCCTATATGCTGTGGATTTTGATAACTAAACCTAAACATGAACCATCTTTTTTAAAAACCATTGTGACATTTATTAYTGTGCATGACTGTTGCTAGGGAAAATAAGGCACCATTTTGTTTAGCTTTTTGCTCATCAGTTTTATAAACATTTGGGATTTCAGAACTAATTTTTGTTCTTAATCAGCATTTAGCAAACAAGAATGGAAATAAATATACGTGAGCTGACAAACATTGCAGCTTTCTCCTTGGTTAAAATAAAGAAAATTGCAGCACAGCCATTAAACAGCAGATACATTGAGAAAGACATCTTCTAACACTTAAAAAKGTATGCTCAGATACCTAAGAAAAATTTAAGAAGAATGAAGAAATGCTGTCTTTTTTTCAAGATATTGCAACAAAATAATTCCTATGTACCTTTCTAAGCCTTAAAGGTAGAGTTGCTGCTAAATAAAATTGGATATTTTCTGAACTGAAAAATCCTTCTCTGGGGATTCAGTTTTACTAGACATTAAAAGTGTCTATTATGTTGGTATTGCCCGGGAAATCCTGACGATCCCAAAATTAAGGTTTCCAAAACAAAGTCTTTTTGTCAGAATGTAATGATCCAGTTAAAGGAACCAACCATTACATAACACTTACTTTCTTCATAGTGCACCATGATGAAGGCCTGTAACCAGTGAGAAATTAATTTTCACAGAATGTACCATAAATCAGCTCAGTCTGGAAAGCAGATAAAATTATTATTCATAAAATGTTTTTTTTTTTCTACTATTGGGCATTTTATATGAAATCAGAAGTAGAGACTATGAAGATCTATGAGGCTTTCAGGGTGAACTGGTTTGCTTGCATGCAGTATATTCTACAGATTTCAGTAAAAACAGGACAGAGGCTTCAGTATAATTAAAAATATGTGCCACAAAAAAAAAAAAAATTCAAACAAATGGTTCTTAGATTTTGGGATCCCAATTAAAATGAAGGAAAAAAAATCTTCAAAACGTAGCCCATGTTCAGATTTAAAAGGTAAACAGAGTGCACAGAAAAGGGGAAAAAAATCCATTCATACATAATAATTACTTCCTCAGTAACACTGMGTCTTCCTCATGTATTTCAGACCTCAGTCAAGATAGTGTTACAAAACATCTGTGAGAAATTAAGCATCCTGAAAAAAATACTGCATGAGGCAGATGAGTTCTTGTAAGGACTGATAGAGCTAATAGCTAGATTAATTTATCAAAACCAAGTGAACAAAGAAATAGAAAGTGAGCTGTCTTTYGAAATCAGATTTATCAGGAAAAATATCCTTATCATTCTTTTCCAGTCCTACCAATAATCATGAGGGAGTGAAAACAAAAACTAATCAGGGCACTCTGGTGTGTTACTCACAAGCTCATAACTGGCAGTAAAATTGAAAGGACTATGTCTGCTGTGGTGAATAATTTCTGCACTGAGGCCCAGAACAGACACGTCACGTCATTTCCAACATCTGCCTCAAGAAAACCTGAGCCAAAATAAGCGAGTTAGAAAGTTACATTTSCTCCTTTTACTCCAAGAAATTTGGATTTAAAGAGTCTGCAGGGATTCTATATTTTGAGAGATTTTTCAGAGATAAAATGAGATAAAAGAGATAAAATGTGTGAACTAGAACAGAAAATGAAATTTGTGCACGTGTTCTAATCCTAGAAAAATATAATTGTGAGGTATTATAGCACATAACACATGTGTGCATGTATACCTATGTACTTATACACATATAGGTGCTTACTGGAAATTAGGCCCTTGATTTTATTGTAGTTGATTCTTTTAATTAAAGAGGAGAGATATTATGTAGAAATTTATAAAATTTTAAAAAACCCCACCAATTATAACCTAAATGTAGCCTAATGAAAAAGGCTCAGGGAGGCTTGCAGTTTGAGTTATCAGATAAGTTATGTAACAGGAGCTCTGTCACCTCTCAGACAATGATGATGCTTTTTTGCAAAACTAACCAGGTCCCTCCCT